>NC_056736.1:243136577-243146577 GCF_019279795.1 Protopterus annectens | reverse complement strand
AAGTTAGTGCGCAGTCAGCCTTTACACACACTTTTGAGAAATATCTTCAATACAGCCACTTTAGTATAACCAAAGGCATTTGAAATTAAACATACCAATAGAGGGAAGTAATATAGACATGTAGACTGCTTACAGAATGAAATCTGCTTAGGAACCATATTACAGAAACAAGAAATTAACAGTTGTCAGAAAGTAATGTTAATTCTTCCATGTGCTGCAAAACTCTGTCCCCTGTGTATATTGTGTGTGTGTGTGTGTGTGTGTGTGTGTGTGTGTGTGTGTGTGTGTGTGTGTGTGTGTGTGTTGCACTCATGCATATGTCTAACTGTATGTGTGTGAGCATGAGTGTCTGTATGAGTGTGCAAATCTGTAACTTCTATGATAGTAACCAAAAACAGCTTCCGCAAAATAGCATATTAAATAACTATAAAACACACACACACACAAAAAGCCCTATGGAATGCCACAAAGCTGTATTTTAATCAAGTTTAAGCACTTTCATTCTAAAACATGTAGAGCATCTTCGGAAACAGTTGTTAAACTGGTTTATCCCATTTAAAAAGCCTCAATGGCACCAAACCGATTTCTTAAAGAGAATTTTTAAAGGGACATACCTCAAAAAAAAGACAAAAAGCATGCATAAATGCAAATAGCTAAAATATATTCAAATAGTTAATATATATTCAGATAGCAACCTTTCAATAAGAAATTGTAAAAACCATACCAGTTTTAGTAAAAATTGTTATTAAAAAGTTCTCGAGTAAAAATAACAAATAAATTAAACAAGTATGTATACTGCATCCAGAACAGAAATCAAGTAATAGCAGCCTTCCCTTTTAGAATGGGTTTAATACTAACAAAATCATCTGTACCTGGAACAACTGTTGCATTAAGTAACAGCTGACAAAAAAACTCACTTTGCTCTAATCAAAGTTCCCAGTCTCCTCCCCTAATAGGCACTGGAACTATTTCCAAAATTGTAAAAACAAATTTTCTAAAATCTTTGTATACTCTAGAATGCTTAAAAGGGCATTAGTAGTTAGTGATTTTTTCATATCATATAAGTGTTGATAGATTCTGGTTTTGTGAGGGCCAGTGGTTTTGCCTACATAAAATACAGGGCAGGATGAGCAGACAGCAACATAAACATCCACCTTCATTTTGCAATTAGAGTTCCCGTTAACTGTAATCAGCTTTGGGTGTCCTGTGACCGAAATGTGGGAGCCTTATAAGATGAATCTGCGTTGCTATCAGGCTCCACTATCTTTTATCCCCATATTTTTGATGACTATGCTAAATCACTTCTTTGTTGTTTTCCAATAAAAGTTTAAAGTTTTTATAGTTTTTATACACTATCCTGGGTTTTTCCCTCACCTGGTCCAACAACCCAAGGGTGCCAAAAACAGTGTTCCAATGACTGGTGATTGCTTGCTGAAAGGAGGAAACATCTCTATTATATTGAATAACCACAGCTTGTGATACATTGTCATATTTTGCTTCCTTGTATTGTACAGAATGTGGGTTCTGTAGTAGTGGCCCATATTCGGTAATCCTTTTCTTCAATGCCCATGTAAACCACTTGTCAACTATCTCAAATGAGTAGCCATGATCTTTGAATAAACCACAAAGCATGAGTCCCTCCTCTTGAAACATAATATCATCTGTCACTAACTGGCTTAACCTGATAAACTGACCCTTTACCAGGTTTCTTTTTTGCCACAAAGGATGCTGGCTGTCAAAATGGAGGCATGCAGTGGAAAAAGCTTCTATCTGAAACATTTCAGATTTATACCTCCCATAAACATTGTTCTTAATTATAATAACTTCAAGAAAATTGATTGGATTTGTCTCAGCTTGATAGGTGAACTCCAAGAAATCCGTAGAGTGGTTAAGGAAGTAACTAAATTCCACCAATTCATCTCTACTCCCTTTCCATAGAAAGAAAATATCATACAGGTATCTCAAATAACTTTCCACCTTATTGAAAAGGGGAAAGCTGAATACCATGTTGGTCTCCCAGGTCCACAGCACCATATTAACAAAGATGGGGTCGACACTGCCATCATAGCAACAATCCTATGCTGCTTATAAAACTCACCATCAAAACAGACAAAGTTATTGGTGAGTACAATCTCCATACACCAGTAAACCAAACTGGTTTCAGATCAAGTCAAGTGAGAGCCTTTTAGCACAACTTTGAGGAACCAGTCAAGATGAAGATCTTGGGGTATAACTGTAAAAAGGTCATTGATGTTCACAGTCTCAAACAAGCTTTCCGATAAAAAATCAATGTTGGTCAAGCATTCAAGGAAGTGCCAGTAGTTTTTCAAAGTGTGCCTTTTGTTGTTCAAAAAGTGTTTTAATTTCAAGTCCACATATTTCACAAGGGGCATGGTCTTTATTCTATGATAGATAAGAAGGTGCAGGTTGAATTGAATGAGACAAATTTGACTAGAATTGTCAAGCTCAAAGAAATTGCATGGCAACAACACTATCCTCTGGATTTAGCAAGCCCTGCACGGTGTGCAGTAACAGTGCAGGAGCTCCAGGAGCCAATATGTTCACCGTGCGATCCAAAAATAAGCTGCAGGGACGTGCACGAGCGCTCCTGCACTATTCCTGCACAGAGACAGCTCTTTTATGTTTGCGATCCAGGAAGCTGGCAGACGGCCGTGCAGAACTAGTGTAATCTGCAGAAATGTACTCAGTTAGTAACCGAGTACATTTCTGCAAACTACAAAATAGAGCCATGACAGCTCCAAATAAAGGGTGTATAGAATGTGTAAAGCATGCTAATGGCCAAATATATGGCCAATGGCATGGAAAACAGTTTAAAAACATTTTAAAAAACTTTTATTTTTTTTTAGCCGATTATGGCTGTTTAAGTGTAGGGCAGCAAACTGGATCCGGCAAAAAATAAAAAAAAATAACCTGAAAAAAAGCATTCAAACCAAAATCACTATTTTGCAATTATATTCAATGGCAGGAAGAAGACAACATGGCCAGTGAATATTGGTCGCTAAGGGGGGAGGCTCAGTGTGGGACCTGTAACCATGCATAAGCAGGCAATCCTATGGAAATGAGTGGAATGATACTGAATCCCAGATTCCCCCTCAATTCTAGTCAGCACCCAACAATGCAAGTGCAGGAATAAATAGCTTGGTCCAAGCCTAGGAGTTAGCTGACGTCATAGGGGTGTGTGTCAGGTATACTGTAAGTGGATTGGAGCCCTGTGGCTCTGGTTTGCCCTTAGCTTAGCAGAGCTAAGCAAGGGGGTGTGTCTGAGGCTGCCTAGCACTCTTTACATTGACGAAGTGGGTGTGTGTGCCTCGCACCGGGTTTTAAAGGAAAAAAAAAGTAAACCAGGAAATAGCATCTCTGTGCACACTTGAGCACTGTGTTTGCACGGTGTGGCCCTGTGCTTAAACAGGAAGGCAATGAGAAGGGAAAACAGTATTAGGAAGTTAATCAAGGAGAACTATCTTAGCTGGCAGGTGAAATGTATCAGAATCAGCCAGTTACACAGGCAGCAGACCAGCCCAGCCCAGAACACTACTATAAACTATGCAAACACCTTTCCCTGTGTTTTTTCCAACATACTCTACACCACTGGTGTATACAAGTGGGGCAATTTTAACAAAAATAACAAAATTATAGGGGCTGCAGTAGCTATCATACATCAACATGTGGAAGAGGCTGAGGGTGGTGAGGATAAGAATGCTGTCGACCATCCTACAGTGAAGAGACGGAGAATAGTGTACAGACCCAGGGTAACCTACCAGGGGCTACATGAGCTGGAGATAGTGGAGCACTATAGGTGGACAGGAACCTCCTGCAGAAAATTGTTGAGCTGTGCTGGCCACGCCTGACACACAGAATTAACAAAGGGGAACCCATCGCAGTGGATACCAAGGTATGTGTAGGCCTAAGAATACTAGCCACAGGTACCTTCCAAAGGCCAACTAGAGATATCATGGGGATCTCACAGGCATCAGAATCCAGGGTACTCTACCAGTTCCAGGATGCCATGTCAGCACATGCTGATGAGCACGTATATTTCCCCAACACCTGTGAGGCATTGGACAGCAATATGCGTCTCTTCCACCAAATAGCAGAATACCCTGAGGTAGTGGGTGCTATAGACTTCATGCAGATATGCATCAAAGCACCACCCAGTGAGTGGGGTAGCGTCTACTTCAACTGCAAGGGCATCTCCTCCAACTGCCAGGTTGTGTCCGATGCCCAGGGCATTATAATGAATGTGTGTGCTGGCTGCTCTGGAAGCTATCACGATTCCCACATCTGGCATCTGACACAGCTATACCAGAGATTTGCCAGTGGGGACATCCCTTATGGTCACCTAGTGAGGGATGCTGGTTATGCACTGGAGCCATGGCTAATGACACCCATCAGAAATGCACACACAGCCAAACAAGAACTCCATAATTTTGGCACACGCACAGACCAGAATTATAATAGAGCATGTGCTTGGGATGCTCAAGTCATGGTTCCAGTGCCTGGACACATCTGGTGGATTCTTACAGTACTCACCAGCTACATGTACTCAAATTGTCATCGTATGTGCCATGCTACACAATATGATCCTGTGGAAACAGCTGCAGCAGGAACAGCATGGGGCAGGGCCACACAACCCCCCACCATTGCCAAGGCCTGCACAGGCACAGAGTGACTCGGAGGAGGAACAACCTGAGCCTGCCCCAGTAGGCAGAATGAGACATGCCTGGTATGCCCTGGCCTTGGCAAAGAGGCAATGCATAGCACATACACTGACACAATAGGGACCCGGGGAATGATACCTCTCTCTGACTCGCACATACAGTAAAAGGGATGCCAAACATGACACTACCTGTGCTCAACCTTGTATAGGGAGTGTACTATGTGCATCCAACATAGGCAGCCCTCCAGCACCATCCTCAATACTGGCACACCCACAAGGTAAGTCACTCTTCTTACCAATTGCTGAATGGAGTAGTATGTGTTGTTATTTGTATCTATGGTATGGATGTGAGCATGCAAGGGAATCAGGTGGCTGAATGGGATGCCAGCAGATAGTAGACACCTATAGTGGCAGCATGAGATTTGTAACAAATACTCTTGTCACCATAGTAGCCAGTACTGCACATGGTGACAAAACCCACTGCAGGAAATGTGCTGGGCCACATGTGTGTCCATATGACACACACATGCCAGTCAGGGAGGGCCACATACCCAACAACAGTCTCAGACAGCAGGACAGGTGTAAACAAACACAATCAAAAGCTGTGCTAAGGCCTCTGAAAGATGGCTATGGATAAGCTCCCACCTCAGGCCTACACAGACAGACTACATCAGGTCAGACAGTGGGATGTTAGTTCTGAAGGGTAAGAAGTCGGAAACTGATTTGTATGTCAATCAAACCTAAGACCTGTAGTACACTGATATGACTCTAGTCAGCATCATAGGTTAGAATACAGAATGAAATGGAGCACCTGACATACCAGTACAGTCATATCAAATGTGTACAAGTGTCAGGTGTACCCCACAATCCTATGTAGAAATGTAGTAACAGTCAGGTGTGCCCCACAACCCCATGTAGAAATGTAGAAACAGTCAGGTCTGCCCCCCAATCCTATGTAGAAATGTAGAAACAGTCAGGTGAGCCGCCCAGTCCTATGTAGAAATGTAGTAACAGTCTGGTGTGCCCCCCCAATCTGATGTAGACACATTGTAACAGTCAGGTGTGCCCCCCCAATCCTATGTTGAAATGTAGAAACTGTCATGTGTGCCCCCCTCAATCCTATGTAGAAATATAGAAAAAGTCACGTGTGCCCCCCCAATCCTATGTAGAAATGTAGAAACAGTCAGGTGTGCTCCCTGAATCCTATGTAGAAATGTAGAAACAGTCAGGTGTGCCCCCCCCAATCCTATGTAGTAATGTAGTAACAGTCTGGTGTGCCCCACCCAATCCGATGTAGACATGTTCTAACAGTCAGGTGTGCCCAACCCAATCTATGTAGAAATGTAGAAACAGTCAGGTGTACCCCCCCCAATTCTATGTAGAAATGTAGAAACAGTCAGGTGTGCCCCCCAATCCTATGTAGAAATGTAGAAACAGTCAGGTGTGCCCCCCAATCATATGTATAAATGTAGAAACAGTCAAGTGTGCCCCCCAATCCTATGTAGAAATGTAAAAACAGTCAGGTGTGCCCCCCAATCCTATGTATAAATGTAGAAACAGTCAGGTGTGCCCAGACAATCCTATGTAGAAATGTAGAAACAGTCTGGTGTGCCCCACCCAATCTTATGTAGAAATGTCGAAACAGTCAGGTGTGCCTCGACAATCCTATGTAGAAATGTAGAAACAGTCAGGTGTGCCCCCCCAATCTTATGTAGAAATGTAGAAACAGTCAGGTGTGCCCCCACAATCCTATGTAGAAATGTAGAAAAAGTCAGGTGTGCCCCCCAATCCTACTTAGAAATGTAGTAAAAGTCTGGTGTGCCCCCCAATCTGATGTAGACACATTGTAACAGTCAGGTGTGCCCCCCCATTCTTATGTAGAAATGTACTAACAGTCAGGTGTGCCCCCCCAATCCCATGTAAAAATTTAGTAACATGTATGTGTAGGTATAATAACAGTAGAGCATAGATGACCTGAGGTGGCCAAGGTAGCAGGATGGGTTGTAGCATTTCTACAATATGCAGGTATGCGTGTGTTAGGTTGGTGTGTGTTTCATATTGTGTGAGAGTGGTCAGTATGTATGCATGGTGAGGTTTGACCTGGTGGCCATTGCCCAGTACTGCTGATGACAGGGCCAAGTTCTTACAACTGCAGTGCCAAACACAATGCTCCCCAGTATAACACATTCTAGCAGTAAGCCATTGTAAATGTATGGAGGTAATATGTGTCACCATCTGAAAGATGGACATGGCATGATTGTTGGGCCAGATATACAAGCAGTACACAGGGAAAAGTATCCCAGACAGACAGTGTATAATGTGTAACCATGAAATGGACACACCCTTGGAACTGTACATACAGATTTGCATCACATTATTTGGGCTTGTACTAGGGAATACCGATGTCATCTTGCCAAACACTCGCATATCACAAAGGTCATAGGAATGATGTATTGAGAAACAGCTGATGTCCCTGCACAAGCCAGCAAAAGTGGAATGCCCCATGCATATCTGTGAGTCAGATGCAAGTAGTGTCCATAGCATACATGCACCCAGCTCACCCAACCACCACCCAAAGGTACCTCTCCGATCTTATCCCTGCTGTTGGGAATGGGTACAATATCACCCCCACCTGTGTATGGCAATAGTAAAAGAATGCAGCATACAGTGCAGGTGTCCCATGCAGGTGTGTCCCTAGCTGTAAGCACCACCCTGCCAGCATCCACACCACCTGATCAATACTGACAGAAATTATTGGCATGAACACTTAGCACACCTACCCTGTCACCCCAGGGGAATATACTGTATGGCAGTCTGGTACTGTAGGACTGACAGAATGCATCAGCCTGTTACAGCTGGCCTGCATCACTAACAAATGGCCTACAGTCCTCTGCCACAGGCCTGCATCTCACTGATACTGCCAATGTATGTTATTTCATGGACTCCCAAATAACAACATAACACAGTCCAAAGAATCCATATGCAAGTACATGCGGACAAACCACAGTAACATCTCCACCATGTCCCACTGCATGAACTGTGCACCAACACCAATACACTCCTGTGTTGAGGTGATAACTATAGAGAAAGTATCAGAGAATGTTTGCATAATGTATGGAAGATGATAGAATAATAGAGGGGGTGGGAGCATGGGCAGCATGGAATGTGCAAAGTCCAAAACACAGCCGTGTGCACATACTATCCCTGGCTGCAAACACAAAAATGGGTGGCTACAAACCTGCAAGTACACCACAATAGGGGTAATGTCCTGAATTATGACCCCTGCCTCTGGGTAACCTGTGTGAATCTGTACAGCTGTGAGGTATTGCCACAGCAAGATAAGGCCATACTGTCACGTCAATGGATGTACAAGTATGGGATCCTCTGCCACCACTGTACCAAGGTGCTGAACTGGTTGCACATACCCAGCAGTAAGTGTCTGCAGCTCCCCCTCCAGAATGGCATTAGTTTGCAGGAATATGTAGACATTTGACCGCAATACTGGACACAGCTACATTCACCCTGTGTTCCCCAGGACATCATTGTGAGCAAAAATGTCAGTACTTGAGGACAAAACATCACCGTGTATAACACTACACATGTCTGAATATCTCTGCTAACACCAGGACCATGAAGCAGAAGCAGCACAGACACAATTACTTACAATGCCCACTATCCCCTGCCCATTTTGACCCCATATTGCCAACTGATCTACAGATATCCTGCAGAAACAGTTTGCTAGCTGTAGGTGTAGAACACAAAAATCTGCACTGGAGTACAATCTACCTGGAATGGATCCACACATTCAATATAGAAGGGCATACTGGGCATGCTCCCACACTTAGAGAAATGAAGGCAATGTCAGACAACAAAATACTGAAAGGTCATACTGGGCATGCTCACACACTTAAAGAAATGAAGCCCATGCCTGGCAACAACAATGGACCATACATATCTGATAGTTGCAGATGTTAGTGCATACACTCCTCAGTATGCACCAGTCATGCTTTGCACACACTGGATAGGAATTCACACATACATCCAAGGACAACACACTATAATATGCCAAAAGTACACATACATAGATGTATGGAAGAGAGTGACAGTGACAAAGAGCCTTCCATCATGAGGCCTGTCCCACCCAGCGCATAGCCAAATGGCTACAACCACATGATGTGTAAATGTCACTCACCATAGAAATTATCTACTGGTATCCCTCAGCATTATAGACTCTGTGGTGCTAGTGCTAACTGCAACAAAACTGTACAAGGCAGTAGTCATCTAGCAGTTGTATACACGTACCTGCAGAATATAAACCTGTGTGTGCCTGAGTGTGGTGTGTCTACCTCTAGATGAATCTTTTATGGCTCATTCACACACACTGCCCTCCCCATAGCCCTACTATGGCAAGCCTTCTGATGTCAGTCACTGTGAAATAAATCTTTGGGGAAGGGATAGCAAAGTAATCTCTGTGGAGCATCCTATAACTGTGTAATGCTGTAGTGTGATCTACTAGCTAGGTAGGAGTTCTAATCCCTGACTGGCAACTGTGTGTGTGTGTATGTGTATTTGTCTGTGTAGGGGTCAATGCTTTTTAGGCTAGTCACACTCATTACAATTCAAATGCCCTACTTTGGCAATCTTGCTAATGTCATTCACTTTCAAATGCACCTTTGGGGAAGATGTAGCCCTGTAATCTCTGTGGCGCATCCTATAACTGCGTAATACTGTAGTGTGATAAACTAATTAGACAGGAGTTCTAATCCCAGACATGGCAACTGTGTGTGTGTGTCTGTGTAGGAGCAATGCTTTTTAGGTTAGTCACACCCACTACAATTCAAATGCCCTACTTTGGAAAGCCCAGTAATGTTTGTGGCACATCCTGTAAGTGCGTAATGCTGTAGTGTGGTAAACTTGTTAGGTAGGAGCTCTAGTCCAAGACGTGGCAAGTGTGGATATTTGTCTGTGTGGGGAGCAATGCTTTTGAGGCCATTCACAGTCAATGCAACCTCCATTACCCTTCTTTGGCAAGCCTGCTGAATTCATCCCCAGTTGGGAAGAAGTAGTCCAGTAATCTGCATGGTGCCTGTAGTGTGACAGAGTAGTTTGGTAGGGGTTTTATTCCTAAACATGGCAAGTGTGTTTGTTTGTCTGTGTAGGGAGCCAATGTATTTGAGGCCATTCACAGTCACTAGAACCTCCATTTCCCTTTTTTGACAAGCCTACTGATGTCATTCCCAGTGAAATACACCTTTAGGGAAGAAGTAGTCCAGTAATCTCCATTGTGCGTCCTATAACAGTATAATTCTGTAGTGTGATATA
>NC_056736.1:243126577-243134077 GCF_019279795.1 Protopterus annectens | reverse complement strand
TTTATTTTGTTTTTGGGCAGAACAAGGGCTGCTGGATACAGAGTGGTTAAGGCAGTTTTGAGCAGCTTTAAGTATGTTTGTGCAGGGTTGTGCAAAGCTAAGTGATGGTAAGCTGTGTTTAAATATACGGGCACTTGCAGCATGTAGGCTTTGCTTACCAGTGCGCAAATCTGCTTAGCTGTTAAATTTCAGCAATGCTGACACCTGCTAAGCATGGCTCAACCCTGGTAACCAGTACTCACATCCCAGTCTGATAACATAGCAGGGTAATGGCATCTGTAATAAGTGTATGTAATGCCATGTACAATACATGCATCTATGTGCTGTCATTACAGTAGCAAGGGATGTGAGTGTCATGTCTGGGACAAACAAATATATAAGACCTGTACAACAATGTTATCCATGTGAATGTGTTACATACAAGGTAGTAACCCAGATTATGTGGTGCACACTGGCATGTAGTGTATCATGGCGGTATTACTGTTGACAGTGCTTTCGCAGGCAAGAGTAGAGTGCTAACTGTAGTACTGACAACAAGCACACTTGCAGGCATAGCTGGATTCTGAGGCCTCACTGTGGTTTTCCTGGTCTGTGAGCTGTGTCACAGTGTATATCCCCTACTGGATCATGATCTGACATACAGAATGTAACTGTAGACTACAGTCTGTACAGCACATGTCAGTGAGGGCTTTCAACATGTAGTAATGGCATACAAATTGTTGTCAAACATCTATCTGTCGACATATTCATCCTACTGCACAGCTACTTGCCAAGCTGATGTCTGTCAGTCCCTGTAGAGATGTGCAGATGGCAGGTATCCAGCTTGGACACGTACAGGCAGCCTATTCTTGACTGACACTGACATGTCTGCCCAGCTGTGTTATAACTGACACATATAGGAGACAACACCCTGTATGCACCACATGCCACTGATACCTCCACTACAGTACCACAGTCAACAGAACATGCTTGGGTATAGGTCTCCATCACAGACACTAACCATATGTTGTAATATATGTTGCATAAATGTCAACTGGATCACCTTAGTGGCCATTTGCAGGAGGCACCCTGAGGATTGGCTGATGCATGTCACTCTCACCCTGAGGGTCCCCACAGTGGTGTCTGTCAATAGATTGCCTGCTGGCACATGGCAGATGGCATGATACCACAGTACACACATCCCCAACACAACCCATCTCTCCATGGAAATAGCCAGGCACACACCTATGACCACCTGCAATGATGCATCCCAGTACTGACACATGTGTACGTGTGCATTACTGAGGATAGCAGTGTCTTTGTGTTAGTACACCTGTAGTTGGGGAATACCATGAGGACCTTCGTAACCACCGCAATACACATTGCCATAGTCAGATGTGGCTGCTGCTATATCGGACATTACATGTAACCTGTTACACTCCTCTCCTTAATGGCTACATGAGCCTTGCAGTAGCAGCACAACAGAGTTGTACAAATGGGTCGATAGGCATGGGATACCCATTGGGTTCTGGCAAGTGTGTGTATGTGCACATGTCTGTATATCTCTAGGGTGCAACATTCCAAGGCCACATACTCCTATTACAATATGCATTGCCACACAGTAGTACAGATAGTGTTGTTGCTGCCCATAGGTGAGGCATGACAATGCAACACCCTACTATGCCTGTGGCATGTGCATTAGATGCATATCCCTGTAGTACCACTTTTGGAATATACAATGGGTTGTATCACAGTCGTGGGCAATGTGTGATGGTGGGTATGTCAGACTGTCATCATGGGTTCCAGTGAGTACAATATCCACTGTGGGATGTGGGTGTTGTGCACACTGTCATTACATCATGGTACACTTGGTATATGTCCCATGTACCACTGTATGGTGACCACTGTCACCAGCAACCATACAGGTAACTGATACCACAATCTAGCTCGGTTATGCATGTGATGTGTGCAGCCTACCTGTAAAACATTGGACACACGGACAAGTTAGTTAGCACCGATAGACCCAGGTCTCTCAGATGTGTGTCTACCTGTTATGTGTCTGTTAAAGTGTATATGATGGTATGTCACACTATGTATTGTCCATATGCAACCATTACATCCCCCATTACCATACTGTACATGTCTGGGGATGTTCTGCATGTAACCTGAAACACACCTCACCCTAAATGCTGTGTGGTATGTGCAATGAAAACCACACATTTCATTAGCACTACATACCAAGTTAGGGGTCTAGTCCCAGTGTTGCCAAGTAAGAGTGTGCATGTATGTGGATGGGTCTACATCAGGTTGCTGATTATACATGTCCCAACGGGTCACCTGTCCATGTGACACAGGCAATAACTGTTATACAAACCTGTGACATGTGTTCAACTGTACCCTAGATATGTCATAGCCATGGTGTCACTACAGTGCCATACCCCTTGTGGAATATGACTGCAGACCATCTTCCTGCTGACATATGTACACCTATGACACAAATGGATAACATTATGGAGACGGCAATTACTCAGTGTTACTAACAGCTATAATGCATAATTGCTGGACAGCTACACTGCCTGACATGTGTGCATTAAATATTACTCCTGGCAACATGTTACACTGCAGTACATTGGTACACTGTAGTACAGTCACCGTGTGCATCAGAACCATATTAGCCTGTCCCTGCATCGATGTTATGGATGACAGGGATGTGGCACAGGTATCATCATATGCACAGGGTGTGTTGCTGGTTTGCCAGAGACCGAGGGTGGGCCATACGTTTGACACCATGTGTGTAGGTGAGGGGTGTAATTAGTTGAAATTGGAGTGATGATGTGGTGTGTGTAGGTATGGGGTTGCCCTAGGTGTGTTTCTATAGTGTGTGGGTATGCATGCACACAGTTCTGCCATGTGGCTGCCCTATAAAGGTGTTTTTTGGACAGCTGAAGACCATACCTGGCAGGGTGTGCAGTTCACCACCTCCAGCCATGGACACGTGGACTGTGCCTGCCAGGGGTTCCATGGGCACATCCAGGTACAGGCCTTGATGTGCTACTCTCCCCTGATGATGACAGATGTCCACTGGAAGCAGGTCCCTCCTGGGAGAATGTGGCCTGCTGTGGTGTGGTGTGGACAGCGCCCCCCTGCAGTGCTGGGGCTGATACTGCCACTACAGGAGTGCCTTGGTGGCCTAGCAAGTCCACATTGACCACCAGCTATTAGTGTTGCTGGCCTTTGTCCACATGACCGTCCCCACACTCCCACCACATGTTCAAGCATGGACAAACCATGGTCGATGAGGCCCACCATCTCAGCCAACCGTCTATCCATGACCTCAGTATGAGCACGGAGGGCACCAGACAGTTCATGGAAGTTGTCGCTTGCAGATGTGAGAGCAGCCCTCTGCAGCCTAAGGCCTTGTCTGGTGTACAGTTCCATATGTGCCTGGTCCCCCATGACAGTCTGAAACATGCGCCAGGTGGTACCAGTTGTGGTGCTTCTGCATGGGGCATGATGACCAATGGCCCTACCACAAGCACCTCCGTACATCTGCCTATGTGGTGTCCTGCCGGACATCTGGCTATGCCTGCTGTAACCAGACACAGTAGGCATAGATACCACACTGTCCTGTGGACTGCCCCTCTGCTATGGCCACTGGTGATGGGGTATGTATAGGCACTGTAACTGTGTGTGGGGTTGGGGTGGCTAAGAGGGGGATGACAAACAATGGTGCAATTTCGGCCTCTGACAGCCCCGCCTGTGCCTCAACAGTACTATCATCATCTTCAGTGTCTGTATGGACACCAACATCAGACTGCATGCAGGAGGGACCCTGACCCACCTCACCACCTGTGGGGGAAAACAAGAAACACACTTAAAGACCTGTACAGCATTGCATAACAGTACACGCATACATGTACACATGTGCACACATGTGCACACGCACACACACACACACACACACACACACACACACACACACACACACAAACACACATTCCACCTTAATACCTACCTGTCCCTGATCTTACAGACAGTCCCACGTTTAATCATATAAGTTCCCCATCCTGCATCACACTTGGTAACATACACTCAGTAATACCACTCATTAACATATCATTCCTCTCGAGTGATCACAACATAAGACCTTTTACTCCATTGCCTCCTTGACCTGAGTGGAGTAGGTTTTACATGGCCTCACTGCTGTCATCCAGTGTTCACACTGTGTATATCCAGACATCGTGGACATGGCCTCTATATGTTAGGGGCTACTACGTTCACTCCATAATGTCACGCACTGGAGTTTCATGTGTAAGTATTGCCCAGTACATGCCAAATTTGCTGCTCAATCAACCTATCTTGTGGACAACAGTAATATATGGATACACTCCCTGGTGTTGACTAGTAATTCCCCAATGCATCTGTAGTGCTGCATACATGGGTAGTCATTCACCTCTCTGCTGATTGCAATATTAAGGGTATACCTGGTGTCTATTTTCCCTCCCAATGCATGTTCCATGCTACATACCTTATTATACTATCAACTGTCCTGTGATTACATAACAGACAAGTATTCCTGGTGTCTCATGTGTCAGTCCATGTCCATGTACTGCATGATCCCAAAGGGAAGTACTGATGTATGAACAACCCCACACTCACACATGTGCATACATGGACACCCACACAAACACACACACATGCACACACACACATCCTACATGCATCAATCCCCCTCAATTCCACCAGATTGCACTTACAGACAAAATAACCCCCCAACACACACATGCACACACACACACACACACACACACACACACACACACACACACACACACACACACATACATACAAGTGAGGTTGCACAAAGATAGTACACACAGTCCTCCCATTACCCATCTGTCAACATGCATAACACATGGTACTCAACAGCATGCAGTGTAGCTATAGTCAAGCCATGCTAGCAACAGTATACATGTGTGTGATACATGGGCCTGGAAAACACTGCACTCGTGTACATAGTATTCCTGTGCACCTGTTCTGCACACTGCCATGTACTGTGCACCAAACCTTACAGGTGTCCAACCCATTGCTTAATGTGTATTACTGTGTTAGTTATGTCTGCTCTAATGGCCACAGCCCCTATGTTTTTTAATGACACATACCTGGGATGATATGTGGACAGATGTCATTTGTGAATGCCTGCTGTCTGGTTTATAGATCTCAACATCAGCGGTGCATGCATGACCAATCCAGTTCTATTACACTGACAACCATCAAACCGTACCATGGCTATGAGAACTGTACACACCCTTATTGATATGATGCACTCTTCCTTGATCTGCCATGGGACCACATCACCACATATATTAACAGTACATGAGCCTGATATGTGACATATGTCCTGTACATTCACATGCAGTGTCTATGAAATGTGTTAGGTGTGCAGATACTGACCACAATGCATACACTCCGTGGGTGCATATGTGTGCATGCCCTTATCATGATGGTTTGTTGCACCTATCATTATGTGATCTACAGTAATCACTATTCCTGCAGGGGTATACTAGCATGGGCCATCTGCATTTCCCAGTATATGGTCAGTCTGTCTTACACATGTCCCCCAACTCTGCATGATTGCAAGGTCTACTCATGTGCACATCCCTTGGTGTTCACACACTGCCGTAACTATTGCTGTGGGGGTAGGGTTAAGTCTGTCACAGTTTTTGAACCTGACTGTGTGCAGATACAACCATTCTTAGCATCCTTAGGATCGCTAATGCAGTGCACTGGTGTATCATGCTGACACACCCTCCCCACCTTCAGCCTTTTTGCAGATGCCTGACAAGTACGGCCTACACATGTGTGTTAGTATGCAGGGTTCCATACACTGAACACCACATGTTACAGCCTAGTCCCAGCTAATAATGTGGAGCACAGTATTATGTTATGCCATAGTGTAGATCTGTAACAATTGCCATTGCAATACTGGTATATACACTGTTGTTGCACTGTTTAAGGGTGATGTTTCACACACATCCCTACTGTAGGCCATGTGCCCCACCATTATGTTCATCCCTGTGGACATATTTCGCAATGACAAGATGTTAGTTATCTTGCAGGTGTCTGACATACCCTTCAGATACCCCATCATGGTCACCACTGTGATGCAGTGCATTTAACATCAACAATACATGAACATGTATGGCATGCATTATGGATAGGTGTGTTAGATGTGTGCATTAAATATACCATAGCCATTACATGCCTGGTGTATTGGCAAGCATCAACATAAACCATACTTACCAGCTACAGGTTGCTGCCTTGGTGGTATACCAAAGGGACCGACATAAGACTGTGAGAGATGCAATGTCAGTGGCCACAGCTGTAGCATTGCTACAGGATGGGTGCAGCATAACAGTACATCAAGAGTACAAGTCCACAATACTACCGCTTATGCACATCTGTTGATTACTACTATGCAGCAACATACTATATATATGACTTCTCACATATGCATGATCTACCTGTACAGATGCAGATGCATATGCAACATTGATCTACTGATGTGCCTTGTGGCCTTACCTGCACACTCCTCAGGCAGTGTGTGGGTAGCACCCACCTCCACAATGGTCTCTGCCAGTTGTTGGGTGTGTGGGTGGGCAGGTGCCACGAGGCTGGTGAGGAGCTCTTCAACACGTGTCAGGGGGATGGATGGCATGACCCCCCCCATTGCAAGGTGTTCCCCCCGGACTGCAGCAGTACGCTGATGTGCATTGCGAAGCAGGTCAGAACAATGATGCCGGACCTGCTCATAACTGTGGTTATGCAGGCCGACATTATTGACCCTGTGGACTAGATTGTTCCACAGGGTGGTCCACTCTTGCTGCTCATGGGTGGCCCTGCCAAACAGAACCATATAGTGCTGTATTAGGTGGTTCAACACAACCTCATTTTCTGCTGCTGAATATGCTGGTAGATGGCTGTGGGATATCTTGCCTGAAAGACATAAAGATGGAAACAGGTTTGAGCAACTCATACAGCAAGGTTACCATAGTTCTTAATACACATGTCTGTCACCCCCCCACTATATCAGTGACAAACTGTTCACACAACTCAGTAGGTATGGCTACAGCTTACCTACCATTGAGACATATATTATATTGTACCACACTTTGTGCTATGTGTTTGTAGCCATGTTCCCTGTGTGGACACTATCATTGTTGACCAGTTACGGACTATTTCACCTGCATGCCATTGTCAGGGCCACTATGGTTCCATATATGCATGTGGTATGCTTGCTATGTGATTGCTGCACATCTGTCATTCAATGTTATTGGAGATATCTATGCATGCTGTTGGACATGTTCCAGGATTGTGTAGACTATTACTACCCACATATGTTCTTTAACAGTGACACAAAAGCATGTTTAAGGAATATTTTCCAGCAGAACCACCTCACTCACCTCATCTGGCCATGTTACCAGGCCACATCACAAGTGAGACCAACCCTGGGGCCTCCTC
>NC_056736.1:242864077-243119077 GCF_019279795.1 Protopterus annectens | reverse complement strand
ATACAGACATTCCTACACAATTTACTTATGTAGCACAGTGTGGGTAACAGTGCTTACTACAACAGTACTATTAAGTGATTGCAACTCTACTTTACCATATGATACCAGAGTAAACACATGCAGTCCAGCAGTTAGACCTTAATTGTCAGGCTATTATGGTTTTATTTACACACACCCTATATGAGACTCTTCCTACCCTATTCTCTGGTGTATGCAGTACATGCCTTAAAAATACAGGTTTTATACAGGCAATTAACTTACTACTACTTTTAGATTTATTTCCTATGACAGTACATGCAAGAGTATTACTAACCTACCTCACGTCACAACTACTCCAATCAACAGCCATGGGCCTCCTGGTCCATAGCCCACTCACTTGCCACTGTGAAAGACATAGGTGAATATTTAGCCATACCTATCCATAATATACATGAGCTGGCAATTATTAAACAGATAGTGGACTGATACACATGGCTGGGACTTCCCCTGTCCTCCTAGCCTCTTGGATACACTGATCCAAGAGATTCCCCTTTTGTCGCTTCAGGTCAGCATAGTGATGCTTGACCTGCTCACCAGTTTGGGGTATGCCAGTGGCACTGGTGAGGTCATGGGCGAGATGATCCCAGGCTTTCACTTTGTATTGGGAACCCTGGTACTGGCTCTGCAGCAGTTTCATGTCATGGTCTTTCGCAAGGAGTCCTGCCATGCCTCTGGACTCCTGGATGCCCCAGCGCTATGCCCGAAAGCACACACCCTCTCCCATTCCAGACATAGTGCCATTTATGAGATGTATTCCCACCTGTTGGATGGTTTTGAAAAGGCTAAGCTATGGGCAAACCTGCTTACCTAAGGTTGGTATTGCTTAAAGGGGTATACCAATGGGCAGATTGAGTTAGCTGGCCTACACATTGCTTACACCTACTAAGCTGGGCTGTGCAACATTTACCATCACTTAATATTTAAGTTGCATTATATTTGCATTGTGGCATTGATTTTTTATTCATTACATATTATATATGTGTTTGGCATCCATGATTCATGCGTACATACACTGTATGGGAACCTTGTGTTTATTAGGGGATTTCAACACTTTATTACAATGACTCCTCACATCTGGGCTTAATGCAGTACTTCAGTTCACATATTTATGTCCTGTAGTTGGTTATACAATATAAAACTGTATATAGATTCTTTTCACATGTTCAGTTTGTATTTCCCATGGTGAGGATCTGTTTGGTGTTAACTCACTCTTATGTACTGCAGTTATGGCTTAGTGGTTAATTACTGTGACTATAGTGTACAGGATCCTTGGTTCAAGATCTGCAATGGCTGCTTATTTTGTTTCTGGCCAGAACAGCGGCTGATGCATACAGAGTGATTAAGGCACTTTTAAGCAATTGTAAGCAGGTTTGCGCAAAGGTAAGCAATGCTAACCTCCAGTTAAATATGCTTACAGAGAGTTAGCGTCAATATTGCATAACCTGTGTGTGCATTGCTTACCCCTGTGAAAACAGGCTTAAACCTGCTTACTACTGCATATATATGCTTACTCTTGCTTACTAGTGCTTACACCCGCTTACCACTGCACTAATTTAGACAGTGATGTCTAATGGTTCTTGGGCAGGTGGTGGATTTGGCAACTGTATTGATTTATCATTCATTACACATTTTAACTTCCATTTGTATCCTTGATTCCTGTGTACATATACTAAATGGGGCACTTGTGATTATCTGTGGACTTTGCAACATTATGACGATGACACCTCACTTCTGCATTTAATGCAATACTCCAGTTCACAAATATATAGTATGTTGTAGGTTATGCAACAAAATAAATTGATCATTAAGTGATTTGACATGGAAAATGGATTGCACTGGAGTGGGACTCGAACTGGGAATGACTGCTTATAAGGCGAATGCTCTGCCCACTACACTATTGTTAGACGGCTTCAGTTGCATATATAGGTTCATAGGTTCATAGATTAGTACTAAGCTAACTGCCCTTGCGAGCCATTTTAAGCCTAGCCAATTATCCCTTGTGAGACTCAAACCCTGCTCCTTGTGTTTGTAAGGCAGACACCTTAACCATTAGGCCACCCTCCCAACCCTAATATCTTGCTTTTTATCCTCTTGTGCCATTTAAGCTGCATTAACCGTAGCTAAGTGATGGGCAAACCCATGCACCTATGGTTAATTTTGATCTGTTTCATTAAAAAAAATTCTTTATATTTAAATGTTGTAACTATTGCTCTTGTACACTTGGGGGGTGTTTCTGGGGGTATGCAGACACCTATGAGCAGTCTCGCTCATTCTTACTCCTACACTGCTGTTCTTGATTGCAGGGGTGTGTATATTCTGAGAGCTCTTGTCTCAGACACGCCCCCTGCACTCATACATGCTCCATGTCCATTTAGGAGCTCAGGCAGCCTGCCTTCATTACTATGCATGGCGTGCTGCCATCCTGCTCCTAAATGGCCGCTTCCGTGCAGGACTAAGCTAGTCCTGCACGGAAGGATAGTGAATCCGGGGGACTGTCAAGTAGATTGAGAATAAGCTTATTCCATTTTTAATATTATTGGCAATATTAAGCCCAGTAAATGTTCAAAGTATTAGATGCACTGCTAAATTGTTAAAATGAACAATTTGGATTCTCTCAAAAGTCACTGAAAATATAAAATATCAGCAGCATTAATGTATATTAACATGATATTGGCTGACATGCACAGAAGCCAGCAGACAATCAAGAATCAGTAGTGCATTTTTAGATGTAATGAAGGAAATTATTTATGGAAGATTTTGTAACATACTTTATAAACAATAAAATAAAATTGCATTCATAAAATTAAATATACGAGCCTTTGACCAAACCAAAATGAAATATCATTCATAAAATGATGTATGAGAGTATGTTAGCTAAAACGTAATTATGATAGATACACCTCATTTGCAAACTCAGAAAAGTTGCCTGGTAAAAATATAACACTGCCAAAGATTTATGTTTCACAAAATCATCTGTCATCTGGTTCAGTATATGTCTAATGTAACTGTATACATATTACTCATTACTTTTATATGTGACTTTTTTTAATCTAACATCTTGGGTTTTAAATATATATATATATATATATATATATATATATATATATATATATAGATAGATAGATAGATATCAGAAAGTGTAAATGTATTTTTTTACACAGGGCTGAATTAATTCATAAAGGAGTATAGTTCAGCACAGGGAAGTTTAATCAATAACTCGTACAAGAAATAAAGAAAAGTTATCTTTATATTCTTAATTCAATGAACAGTGAAACAGAAATATGCATATAAAATATATTTTGAAAACGGTAAAAAGAGCTAACGGGATATAATCTAATAAGACGGCATATGTCTTGAACTCTGAATATTGTTCTATTTTTGGAGACATTTAGTCTGTGGTCTGTGGTCCTTAATGTGGTCATCATGCTGAGTGTTTTACTACAGTTAGAACCACTGCATCACCACTGGGAAGAAAAACAACTCATGGATAATATAAATAAAATAAAATAAGTATATTTATCTAAGGTTAAGTGCTTTCATCCACTTCTATAGCTCACAGAATTCATCAGAACCAAGTAAAAAAGATACATGACATGTACCCTTTATAATGTGTTTCTATGGACTATGATGTATTTCATTCAGTACTGCAAACTGAGGATAGGTAGTCCATCTTTAACTTGGTTCTGAAGAAATTTGTAAACTATTGAGGCAAAAGAAAGTGCTTAACCTTCTATTTTATTTTATTTTATATTACACGAGTCTTTTTTCTCATAAGTGGCAGTGCAGTGGCTTTTAGTGTTTTCTTCTGCCCTAGGCTGTTTTTTTAAAACATTTGACTGATTATTTATTTATTTTCATGTTATATTCTTCACCAATTAGCTTTTTATCTAATTTTAAGTAACTTACATATTCAAGCAGCAGGCATTACTTAGCATAATGTTTTGATTAGTAAGCCCAGATAAGTTATTTATTGGTCAATCTTGCTGCAGAAGAATCCTTTGGATTTGTGCTTGATCTGATCTTTAGAGATTTGTGTTCTGCCATCATTTTACCTATCTCATCCATGTCACTGTCTGCATACTACACAGTTGTAATTCTGTTTTGACACCTGACAATGAGCAGCTTGTTTTCCTTCATACTGCTATCAAGTGGATTCTTGCTTCAGAGAAGTGGGACTAGGACAATTTTACTCTTGTAACTCTTCAGCTTTTGTAATCTATGAACATTTTCCCACAGTCCATCCAAAATAACAATCCAACAAATAAAGCAAGTGTGACCTTTTATTGTCCAGTCATAAACTTGTCAGAGTGCACCACATTAAACAAACAGCTGCCAGTTGGCACACACCTCGCCCATGCCAGCCTGCTCAACCATTCAGTCTAAGTGACACTAACCAGTGCTGCCTCAGCTAGCTTCATTACCAGTTATGTACCTCCATAGGCAAACCACTGATACCAGCCAATGCCATACAGGAAGAGGAGAATACAAGGGAGGGAGGAGAAGGTCACTCTGCGACTGCATCAAATCATGCCGCAAACAGGATGAGCAGTGTGGGAACTGCCACTCTTTCAGTCATTCAGCAAAGTGACAGCTGTGTGGAAGTGGCACTAATAACAATTATGGAACCCACACTTCCTAGAAATTGGAAAGTAGTGGGACAAATAATGTTGTGTACAAATCACCACTTGACCCACAGCCTGTCCAAAATAACACACTTAGACATATAAAGACAGTGTGACCATTTATTGTTTAACATAAACAGCATGTGATTAATTTAGGTCATATGAACAGTATCCAATGTATTCATTTCCACAAAATGGACAAACTTCCATGACATTAAAAAAACTGTGTCCAATTATCATATACCCCACCTATGTCAGCCTGCCCAATCAACCAGTTCAAATCATATTAATCAGTGCCCCCCCACAGCTAACTTGATTAATATTTTTGTACGTTAATATACATCATTGATATACCATCCATCACCCACCCAGAAAAGGGAGAAGGGATTAAAAGGGAAGAAGGCTACTCTGACCACCCATCAGCCAGCAGTTAGAGATTGCCCCCCCCCCCTCCCACACACTTCCTGGCCATAACCTCCACCTTGAATGAAAGCCTTACAGCATGAAGGCTGAGGGACTAAAAATCATTATCAGCAAAAAAAAAAACAAAAAAAACAAATGTCATTAAAAGAAATTAAGCTTTTACAATAAACCTTACAACTGGCAGAGATGGATTTCATATCTTATTTGTCTGACAGTTAGGTTATAAGCTTTTACAAACAGTAACAAATTTCAACTGAAAATCCTATTATTATCGCAACACTTTATTAATACTCGTTACAAGTGAAATTACTATAAACACTTATTTCTGCAAAGCATATGACATTTATAAATTGAGTAAATCAAGACCAACCCCATTCAAATGAACCAATCAGTCCAAAAAAATAAAAAAAAAAACAGCACAGGATCAATGAAAGCTAATACAGGATGTTAAATAATCTGGTATCCCATTGAAGGTGCCTTCCTTGTGATTCTGTGGTTTATATATTTTTTTCTTGCACTCATGTGCATCTGGTTTCAAGGCCTCTGTCCACTAAATCATTTGAATCATTGCTGATAATATTATCCTTATGTTCAGATGACAGTGTTGAAGAAATCCTAGATCCACTAACATTTTAGCTAATAATATGTACTTGTATAAATAACATATGCCATTGCCCCTATAAAAGTATAACAACATGTGGCAATCCACAGGAGACATTACTAAGTTTACCACTGGCCAAGCATGCTGTAAATTCATGCTAAGAAAGCCTCATCATGACCCTGTTCAAATTATCAGGCCAAACTTATGACTTAAACCATTGGGATGAATTGCTGTCCTGCAGTCTTCTCTGGTAATAAAAGTAAGTC
The DNA here is from genome assembly GCF_019279795.1 of Protopterus annectens. Classification (NCBI taxonomy): domain Eukaryota; kingdom Metazoa; phylum Chordata; order Ceratodontiformes; family Protopteridae; genus Protopterus; species Protopterus annectens. The sequence goes on along the minus strand of NC_056736.1, from coordinate 243,113,126 downwards.
CCAGCAACAACAGAAATCTGCCACATGAAAAAACTCACAAAATCATCTGCTCAAGGTGACTATTCACCTAATGTAAGGCAGAAAAGAACTAGAAGTCCATGTATCTTTCCTCTTCTGTACCTCTACTGAGTGCACTTCACATGCTAAATCAGTGGCCATGCTAATTCTAAATGAATGAGAGATAAGACCTATGGCAGAAAGTCTTTGAGTTTGGCTAATCCCCTGCCCAGCATATTTCCCAATGGCTTGGATAAAAATACATGTTATCCAACCACACTTGTTGCCCCAAATCCAATTGATCTGACTTTTGGCCTCTTTATCCAAATGATAACCACATCCTGAGTCAAAGCAACACCCCTCCAATGAAGTCAGTGAAGAAGATCTCTGAATTGAAAAGCTCGAACACAGAGCCATATTGCCCAAGCCATGAAACTATGATAATGAGTTTGCTAAAGTTTTCCTGAGTCTGCCAAATATTTCTTAGGTTTGCAAAGTTTTTGAGCATTGTGAACTTATTTTCAAAGATTACTGAAATTGCAGGAATTCTTACTTTTCTTGTAAAGCATTTGTTAATGCATTTGAGCTCAAAGACAGTTTGTTTTACGTTGAGAGGATTCTTTTGCATTCTGGTGTGATCAGAGCAAGGTAAATTCAACCCATCCAAGGTGGGAACTTATTGTGTTTTTATCTGATTGGCCTGAGGGTTTAACTTGCAAAAGAGGTGCCCCGAACATGCATAAAAGCAAACCTCTCCAGTTTAAAATTCTCTATAGGAAATGCTCTCCATTGTCTTCCACTGCTCACAGCTGCTCGAAGAGCTGGCAGTTTGTGCAGAGGGTGGTAGCACTGCAGGTTATCAAAAAGTATACTACTAAACACTCTCACTTTGACCTTTACGTGACTCTCCCTTACTCCTTCCATCTAGAAATTATGTTTCCTTGCCTTAGATAGCAGAGACTAGATTCAGACCTGCTGAATCTAGAATGTTTCATATCACTGTGTTCTTAAACCAGCCATCTTATATTTAGAGGGCCTCCCTACACCCATGTGTCAGAAGTGTGTAGCTCAGGACCCACCTGAGTTGGGGAATGCTAGAGAAAGGCTCAGTTTGTGGCTTTTCCATTGGGAGTTGTGTTAAAACTGTTTAAATTGGCCTATGTATAACCTTTGCATTTGTATGGGTTTGCATTCATTTTACTGGGGATGCTCAACATTTGGCAACTTTAGCTAGAGGTCTAGAATACATCTGCACTGAAATCCAAGGCATCAACTGGAAAAAAAAAAAACTGAAAAAAAAGTATATTTTAAGGGGTCTATATTAGAACATCGAAGTTTCAGAACTTCAAATGTTCTTATATCGAACCCTATTCAGCGAAAGCTTAAAACATCGGACATACAGAACAGCAAATTTTTTCCTAAGGAAAAAATTTGCTGTTCCAAAACACATACAACACAAGCACACCAAACAAACAGCAATCCACGCACATACACCTAAAATCTTACACCTAACCCTACACTAAACTATACACACACCACTAACTATCCACTTACCTTAACCCAAACCCTAACCCTAAGGTCCGTCATTATCGCACACTCACCTCACCCGTGTCCTAACCCTAACTCACCTAACCCACACTCAGTCGTACACTTACCTGAACCCGACCTGTAACTTTCCATCACAGTGCTGAAAATACCAAAGCAACAAAAACGGAAAACCGAATTCTTTCCCTAGGAAAAAAATTTGGTTTCTGTTGCTTCGATATTTTCAGCTTTCGCTGAATAGGGTTCGATATTAGAACATTCACAGTTTTGAAACTTTGATGTTCTAATATAGACCTTATTTTAAGCCAGCATTGCACTTTGTTAACTGTATTTAATTGAAATACCACTTATTTTTGCTCTTTGTGACTAAGTTCAGCTAGACCACTTCTTTCCCAAATACCACATTCAGAAAAATCCTGACACAATGGACAGGCAGTTTCCTATAATTTCTTCTGTTGGCTTGATTGATATGGGTATCTTAAGACAATGTAGCAATTGATTCATGTATACTGGCAATCATTTACTCCTAAAGCAAACTAACACTCTATGTGAGAGAGATGCAAGTACACTGTGGAACTGGAGTCAGTTCTCTCAAATAAAACAAAACTAGACATCAACAGGGTTGTCAGCACACATGCTTCACCTCTCACACAAAATAAGACCATGACACATAAACCCACCTATGTGGAGGTACTCGCTAGAAGCCTATTAAAAGAACAGAGACCTCCCAAATGCACACCACCACACCTATGAACACTCACCACTAATCAAAAAGAAATCACTGCACATATCAATACTCACATCTGTGTCTCAACAATTAAGCCCCTAATACAAAACACATCAAATGTCTTGGTCATAGGTGACTCTGTATTGAGACACACAGATGTTTCCCTCGCTAGACAGAAGGTCACAGTCAGCTGCCTATCAGATGCCAGGATCCAACAAATCACACATGCACTAAAGTCACTCAACAAGTACCTTTATGACTCTGTCATATTCATTGTTGGAGTGAATGACTTAAAAAGTACCTCCCTAGACTGCATGAAAAGAAACATGATAGAACTCTCTGATTATGTGTCCCAGACAGGTATTTTCCCTAGCTCTAAGCAGTATCCTACCATCATTGGGTTTGCATTCAGTTTACTGGGGATGCTCAACATTTGGCAACTTTACTAGAGGTCTAGAGTACATCTGCACTGAAATCCAAGGCATCAACTGGAAAAAAAAAAACTGAAAAAAAAAGTATATTTTAAGGGGTCTATATTAGAACATCGAAGTTTCAGAACTTTGAATGTTCTTATATTGAACCCTATTCAGCGAAAGCTGAAAACATTGAACATACAGAACAGCAAATTTTTTCCTAGGGAAAAAAGTTGCTGTTCCAAAACACAACACAAGCACACCAAACAAATTGCAATCCACACACATACACCTAAAATCTTACACCTAACCCTACACTAAACTATACACACACCACTAACTATCCACTTACCTTAACCCAAACCCTAACCCAAAGGTCTGTCATTATCGCACACTCACCTCACCCGCATCCTAACCCTAACTCACCTACCCCGCCCTAACCCTCACGTCCACACAATCGCACACTTACCTGACCTGCACCCTAACCCTACCTCACCTAACCTGCACTCAAGCGTACACTTACCTGAACCCGACCTGTAACTTTCCATCACAGTGCTGAAAATACCAAAGCAACAGAAACGGAAAACCAAATTCTTTCCCTAGGAAAACATTTGGTTTTCTGTTGCTTCGATATTTTCAGCTTTCGCTGAATAGGGTTCGATATTAGAACATTCGAAGTTTTGAAACTTTGATGTTCTAATATAGACCTTATTTTAAGCCAGCATTGCACTTTGTTAACTGTATTTAATTGAAATACCACTTATTTTTGCTCTTTGTGACTAAATTCAGCTAGCCACTTCCTTCCCAAATACCACATTCAGAAAAATCCTGCCACAATGGACAGGCAGTTTCCTATAATTTCTTCTGATAGCTTGATTGATATGGGTATCTTGAGACAATGTAGCAATTGATTCATGTATACTGGCAATCATTTACTCCTAAAGCAAACAAACACCCTATGTGAGAGAGATGCAAGTACACTGTGGAACTGGAGTCAGTTCTCTCACATAAAAAGAAACTAGACATCAACAGGGTTGTCAGCACACATGCTTCACCTCTCACACAAAATAAGACCATGACACATAAACCCACCTCTGTGGAGTTACTCGCTAGAAGCCTACTAAAAGAACAGAGACCTCCCAAATGCACACCACCACACCTATGAACACTCACCACTAAGCAAAAAGAAATCACTACACATATCAATACTCACATCTGTTTCTCAACAATTAAGCCCCTCATACAAAACACATCAAATGTCTTGGTCATAGGTGACTCTGTATTGTGACACACAAATGTTTCCCTCACTAGACAGAAGGTCACAGTCAGCTGCCTATCAGATGCCAGGATCCACCAAATCACGCATGCACTCAAGTCACTCAACAAGTACCTTTATGACTCTGTCATATTCCTTGTTGGAGTGAATGACTTGAGAAGTACCTCCCTAGACTGTATGAAAAGAAACATGACAGAACTCTCCGATTATGTGTCCCATACAGGTATTTCCCTAGCCCTAAGCAGTATCCTACTCTCACCCAGGATGATGCCACAATATAAAAAACATGATTGGCCCTTGCCTTCCCCATATTGCCATTTTGGGCAATGTCAAAACAACAAATTTTCCAATGAAACAAAATATAATCAAGACAAACTCAGGGCCATGCTACTTAATGCTAGATGTTTAAACACAAAACTGTACTCTTTGGAAGTACTTCTCAACTTGGAGGATGCTGACGTCTGTGCAGTTATTAAGGCATAGCTCAAGGCCACTAAGAACACCCCAGCTGTGCAAGGCTACAATGCCTTCCACACATCCAGACCTCACAATCAGCATGAAGGAACCAGAGGTATATCCATCTTCATTAAAACCAAATACACTTTGAGACTGGTCAAACAACATGACTCTCTCGAACTACTCCATGTCCAATTAACTATTGGGAAAGTACCCTAACACATCTTTACTAGCTATAGATCCCCCACCATGAACTAGTATAAGCACACTGCCTACCTCAATTTACTGGAATCTCTTGCCATATAAGCCAACACATTAGTCATGGGAGATTTCAGCTATCCTTCTATAGACTGGGGGCATACACAAGCAAAACCACACTCATCCAAAGGATCCTGAACTATGTTAACAAAACATTCTGGAACAGATAGTCTGCACCCCCCACTAGGAGTTCTAATGTTCTGGACATAGTACTCACCAACATGGGGGGGCCACTGCACTTTGTTGGATGAACAATAGCTCCACCATTTAAATAAAGCCAAGAATGCTACTAAATATAAATATGAAAATAAATAAAGTGAGCTGGCACCATGGCTGCCAGATTAGCAACTTTAATAAAACAACAATTGTTAAACTTTAAAAATACAAGTAAAACTTTCACTATGAATAGCTTCATCAGGCAAAAAGCATAACTGGCAAAGGAAAATCCTTTTATACATACTGCCAAATCAGCTAAAAATCGTGTGACAATAAATTAACATTTAAAAATTAAAATTTAGGGGTACGTTCACTTAATTCTGTTTCTTAGATTTTTCAGTATTGGTTTAATGATGAATGCTTCATTTAAACATAGACATGCTTGTGCCCTGAATCTAACTAGCCATTTGTTCTCCTATTTATCTATATCATTTTTCAAATCATATTATCTGATTTTTTTTTTCTAAAATAACCTGCAATATTTCAAACTTAAAATAATGTGTACCATTTGTCTCCTTAATATGTTTATACAATGCATCTGTTTCAACTTTTCTACATGCCTCTGACAAATTATCACATATGAGTTCTTTCAAATTTCTATTTGTTTTGCCTATATAGAAGGTTCCACAGTGTCGGTATAATGACATATAAACTTAATTCTTAGTATCGCAAGTACCATATGCTGTCATAAAAAATATATATTTTTCTTAACTGAATGCTTAGTACTTATATCCTTATATTTATAAGTACAAAAATGACAACTAGTACATTTGAATGAGCTTTTTATTGCTAATAATTTTACTTAAATTTTGCTTCTGTTCTTTAGATTATTAGATCTTTTATATGCAAGTGATAGTTGTTCTTGTCCTATATCCTTAAACTGGGGTAGTTGTTGTACCATAAACCGATATTTATTCATAACTTGTTTGACTATGAGTGTGTTTCTGTTATAAGTTAACATACACCTAACTTTACATTTTTTATTATTATTTATGATGGCTAAGTTTTACTCTGTGTCCCTATTGTCTGAAAAAATAGGTTTGGTTACATCACTTCTTTGACCTTTAATATTAATCTATATGGCAATTACTTTATACTTGTTGTACCCCTTCTGTACAAAATCCTGGGCCATAGTATACATCTGAATGGTCATAGTACTATCAACAGTATTAAGTTTCACTGTTCATATAATTTGAGTTTTCCCTATATTGTGAAATACGTGTGGTGGATGCATACTGGTTCTATGTAAATAAGTATTTCTTTTAACACCCTTTTTATACAATGTCATTTCAATCTGTCCAGTATAACTCTTAATTAACCTAATGCCAAGGAAATCTATCTGAGCAAAATGTAAAGTGATCTTGAATTTCAAAAACCCAGTAGATATATTTATATAATTAAGAAAATCATTAAATAAATTAAGTGAACTCTGCCATATGAAGAAAAGGTCATCAACAAATTGTTTAGAGAATAAAATATTACTATGATATTGATTGTTTGATGAGAACACATAATCATTTTCCAATTTATTCATAACTGTATTTACATAACTGTTAGCCACATATGCACCCATAGCCGGCCTTAGGCACAGGCCAACAAGACGGCTTCTAGGGCACAGCTGTAGCAGGGGTGCCTTTCCAGTATTTATTTGGTGTAGGTGGACCAGGATGGGGGCATTGAATGGTGCAGGGAGGCACCGTGAAGCCTTTTTGCCTAGGGTACCAGTTGACCTAAGACCACTCCTGGGCGTACTCATAGCCAACCCTATTTGTTGCTTATAATAATGATCAAAGAACAAAAAAAAATAATATTTATTACTATTTCCAATAGGGCACAAATTGCATTCAGATCTGTAGATGTATAAGGGGGTTCCCAGTAATAAATTCATGAACAGATTCCAGCCCTATATAATTTGGTCTAGAAGTGAAAAGGGAGTCTATTTCAAGGGTAACAAAATAACAATCTAATATATTGTTAATGGTGGACCACCTAAATAACTGTTGAAGAAAATCTGGGGTATCTTTTATAATAGTGGTAGATGTGCCTAATGCTGGTTTCAATTTATTTTCCAAATACTTCGATATTGGTTCAGTTACCCAGCCACACACCGAGACAATTGGTTTCAGTGGTGGTTCCTGTAATGACTTGTGAATTTTGGAAACCCCATATATAACTGGTATCTTTGGGGTTGGAGCATGTGGATAGTCTAAAAGATCTAATGAAACTTTGCCATTTAAATGCATATGGTAAACAGTAGAATTCACATTATTAATAATAGTCATAACATCCCTTCTGTTAATAGGCAAGTAATCAACAGTACTGAGCATTCTATACATCTTAGAATAATAGAATACTGTATCTAGTACAACTGCCCCACATTTATCAGGACCCTTGATGATAATATCAGTGTTAACAATTAAAGACTTGATAGACATCTGCCACTGTACTTCCCCATGCGTGATGCCCTCCATGGTTAGGTCAGACCACAAATCAGTCTCATTTGAAGTAACTGCAATAACTGATACCCTCACAGGAACAAAAATTATAAAAAACTTTACCAAAGCTAACTATAGCCTACTAAACAATGGTAGAGAAAGCTTCATACCACCTGCAATCACATACATCACTGATCACTCTGCAGAAGTGTATGCAAATGACCTGTACAAACACTTAAGCAACGGCATAAATTCTGCTGTACTTGACCAGATAAAAAAACAGGTCTTCATGTAAAAACCAGCCTCCATGGTGGACTTAATGAATAAAGAGATTATATACCAAGAGGAAGAAACTGTTGTCCAAAAGCAAGAGGGATGTCACTCTGTAGAGAAAGAGTTCCCTACTATGTCTAAACAAGAAAATCAGAAATCCTGCAAAGTCTTCTAAAGAAAACTTATGAAAATAAAATCACATCCCTAGCTAAGGATAATAATAAGGCATTCTTTAACTACATCCAAAGTCTAAAAGGGAATGCCCAGCTATGTGCTGAACTGGTTGTAGATGGGATCACTCATAGTACACTGGAAGATATAGCCAACCTGGTAGTTGACACCAGCCCTCTGCCTAGTATCTCTATAGAACAAGTCATCTCTGCACTCTCCAAGGAAAAAAAAGCATGGCCTCAGTGGGACCAGATAACATTCTAGGTTGTTTACTAAACAATCTAAAACAAGACCTAGCAGACCCACTTGGTGTTTTCTTTGATAATAGCTTGAGAACTGGCTATGTTCCTGTAGAATGGAGAACAGCAACGGTAATCCCCCTGCGCAAAGGGGGGCCATCAACTGACCCTGGAAACTACAGACCCATAAGTCTAACCAGCCTCATCTGCAAGACCATGGAATGAGTTATTAGCAACCTTATCAACAAGGACATAGGCAACCTCCAAACTCTGGACCCACCCCAGTTTGACTTCGTTAAGGGTGAATCATGTTTATTAAACCTGGTAGACTTCTTTGAGAATGTCACCAAAGGCATGGATGAAGGTAAGATAGTGCACACAGACAATCTCGACCTTGCTAAGGCTTTTGACATAATTCCTCACACTGGCATCACTGAGAAATTCTCCCAGATAGAGATCAGCCCTTATGTTACTAGATGGGTAGCCAAGTGGCTCATTGACAGAACACACTCTGTCAAAACTGGTGACTCCACCTCCACCAGTAGACCCATCATCAGTGGAGTACCACAGAGATCTATGTTGGGCCACTTTCTGTTTAGCATCTATTTCTCAGAAGTCCAGCCCAAAGTAGATGGCCTTAGCTCACCTAGTTTGCTGATGATTGCAAACTGGAAGCAAGCATTGAATCCCCCAATGATGTCAACATATTGCAAGAACGGCTAAAGCAAATACACAGTGGTAAGGAAAGCATCCTATGTAGCACACCTCCTAAACAAGGGTATAGAATCCAGGTCAGCAGGTGTTATAATGCCAATGTACTTGATCCTCATCAGACTACTGATAAAGTATAATGCGCCCTTTTGCAAGTACCTCACCAGACATCTGCAGCAGCTGGAGAGACCTTAGAGGTTTCTCAATAAAATACAGGGACTCCAAACCATGATCTACATGGACAGGCTGAAAGCCCTGTCATTTTACTCTGTATCTGATAGGCTGCTCAGATGTGACTTGTGCCTGGTCTATAGGGCAGTCTCCAACCCTACCCAATGGAAATGCTGCACATTCACAAGTCAAATGGCACAAGAGTCACTCACTCTAGGGATTTCAATCTACTTGTAACATTAACAGAACATGCTGGAGAGACAGATATGTCTCCTAGAGACTCCTGCTTCTCTGGAATAGACTTCCTATTCATGTAAAACAGAGCTCCTCACTGACCCTATTCAAATGCAACCTAGATAATCATATGGGAGCCCACAAATTTGCCCCCGGGGTGACACCCATGTCCCTCATGGACAAGGGTAGCCAGTGTTGATCACAGACCAGCTCTCTTCATAAATTCATTCTGCGAAATACCCAAAAAGAAAAAATGGAGATACTTGGGATTAACATGGCTAGGCTTGTAAAAGCTCTAGGGCCACTAGCCTAGTAGCCTCCTATGAACCTATGAAGTTGTTTTCACCTAGCCCTGATGAGGTGATTATCCAAAATCATCAAATTCTTTTTACAAGTATACATTCATCTTGTGAAGAAATGGATAGCAATAGTGCCCTCGCACCACTGTCCTGCATATTCCTTTTTTCTCCCACCTGTGTCCTACTCTCTGCTTTCCCCCATTTTTTGCCACTGTCCTATCAACCCTTTCTTCACACATTTAATCTGGTCAAAAAATAGAATCACACACAATGCACGTGGCCAGAGATGTCCCATAAAAAAAAAAATCAATTGCTGTCATCAGCAAGCATTGCACAATAAGGGTAGCTGTACTTAAATCACATTTCACCTCCTATGTCAAAAACTGCATATTTAATTTTGAGTACACTATTACATTTATCATTGTGCAAAGGTACTTATCTCAGTTACACTAAAGAATTACAGACTGATAGCACTATCATGAGACAGTTACTCTTGCATATTTATTAGGCTGATGGATGCCATGTACACCTTGTGGGATGTTACAATTGTCATTCGTGTCATGAAGCCTGATGCCTATATTCTCCCTTGCTTGGATCTTTTGTTATTGTCCCTTCAAAGGTGTGATTCTTTCCATATGACTTAAGAGTTCCTATGTGGTTTGGTCAGATAATGCTTAGGTCTGTAGTTCGCATTTTGCATTGTGTCAAGGGTTCAAATTCAGAAGTATGTCAAACATTATTTCATGTTATTTGATATCAATATTATGTGTATAAACATTGATCACATATGTTATTAACCCAGCAGTATCATGCTTCAGTCTTTTTCATGTTTCTGTAATACCATCCCTGCTTCTTCCATAGTGGAAACATGTTATTGTGCAGAGTATGACAGGATCATTATGACAAGCATGGGAGTAATATATCACAAAGGTGGTCAGAAATGGCCCATAAACAAAGTTGTTTTTATGTGTTTTTCCCTGTCTCTTTCTCTCTTCCCCCCTTCTGTCATATCACTTGTTGTCCTCAGCATTAGTTTGATGCATGTCACCCAGCAGCAATGGTAAGTTGAGGTAGGTTCACATTTTATGGCAAAAACTGCTGGGCTTTTGCCTTCAGTCACATTAGTATGTTGCCCCTTATGCTACTTTGATTAGCTGGCCACATTAATCTGTTGCCTCTTGTGCTGTTGTGCTTAGCTGGCCATATTAATCTGCTGCCCCTCATGCTACTGTGCTTAGCTGGCCACATTAATCTGCTGCCCCTCATGCTGCTGTGCTTAGCTGGCCACATTAATCTGCTGCCCCTCATGCTGCTGTGCTTAGCTGGCCACATTAATCTGCTGCCCCTCATGCTGCTGTGCTTAGCTGGCCACATTAATCTGCTGCCCTCATGCTGCTGTGCTTAGCTGGCCACATTAATCTGCTGCCCCTCATGCTGCTGTGCTTAGCTGGACACATTAATCTGCTGCCCCTCATGCTGCTGTGCTTAGCTGGCCACATTCATCTGCTGCCCCTCATGCTGCTGTGCTTAGCTGGCCACATTAATCTGCTGCCCCTCATGCTGCTGTGCTTAGCTGGCCACATTAATCTGCTGCCCCTCATGCTGCTGTGCTTAGCTGGCCACATTAATCTGCTGCCCCTCATGCTGCTGTGCTTAGCTGGCCACATTAATCTGCTGCCCCTCGTGCTGCTGTGCTTAGCTGGCCACATTAATCTGCTGCCCCTCATGCTGCTGTGCTTAGCACTGTAGGAAGAGACTTAAGCATAATGTTTATATAACAACACAGAACTTGTCCAAATTTAACCCAGAATTATCCATTACTACTTTATCTACTGACTGGAACATGCTAAAAAACACTCCTTAGATGATTCTATAAATAAATTAAATACAACTTTTCTAAATATCCTAAATAGCTTTCCACCTCCTCGAAGGAAGAGACTAAAAACAAATAATGCAATTTGGCTATCTAAACAGAGTAGAATGCTAATGCAAGATAAAGGAAAAAGGGTAGAAAGAATGTCAAAAATATAAAACACCACAATATCTCAAAAACTTCAGAATGCTCTGCAACCACACTAAAAAGCAAATAAATTAAGACAAAAAAGACTCTACTAGAATAACATTCAGAACAATATTAAACACAACCCTAAAAAATCTGGTTAGCCATTAAAGAAATGTTACATCCCAATAAAAAATTCAACCCTAAACCCTCTCCTAATAACATGCCACTCAACTGCAATAGAGCTCAATTCTCATTTCATAGATAGTAGAGCATTCCTAACCGAGGACTCAAAAGCATATAATGTAAACCTTGCCCAACAGCCACATATTACTACATCTACTTTTACATTCATACCTGTGCCTACATCCTGTATAAAACTATACATAAACTCAAACCATCTCTACTTCAACTGATGACCTTCCAAGCGAATACCTTATACTAGCAGGCAGAAGCATTGCCTATCTTGTCTCAATTCTTATAAATAGCTCAATCTAGAAATTCTACATTCTTTCTCTCTGGAAAAAATATGTCATTATCCCTCTACACAAAGGAAGAAATTCAACAGACGTCGCTAAGTTTAGACCTATAGCAATCTTATCCTCTCTCTCTACAATACTTGAAAAATGCATTCAAAAAACAATTGTTAAACTATCTCCTGCAGGAAGAAGTCCTAACAGCCACAAAACACAGATTCTGTCCCTCTCATATTACTAACACTGCACTTCTAACTTTTCCAGATACTGTCAATAAAGCTAGACATAAAGGCAATGTTGTCTCCTCCTCCTCATTTTTAGATTTGTATAAAGCCTTTGACACAGTTTGTCACAGTGAATGTCTACTTCAAATGTCCTCACTAGGTCTATCTCAGCCCACCCTTCTATGGTACAAAAGCTGCTTTTTCCAATAGGTATCAGTCAGTAAAATGGCACTCCACCTTCTCTCCATACCTCCCAGTCACCACTGATGTACCACAAGGCTGTATTCTTGGCCCCTTCCTTTTTAACATTCTCACCAACATCCTCCACAAATCCAGACCTCCCTAATACAATTTGCAGATGACTCCACAATTGTATGTTTATCAGACAACCTGGCACATCCAAAAAAAAAAATACAAAAATAAATAAATAAAAACATACTCACCCCCAAAAACTCCTCTCTGGCTACAAACCTATTAAGTCTGTTAGGTGGGGACTGTACACATGCCATGTTGCTTAGGTTCATCAGGTCAATACCCTCCCTCCAGTTCTTTAAAACCATTGTCATACAGGTATTACTGATGTGTTTAATAAGGCTGACTTCAGGGCTACATGTTATGTACAACATGATGTTAATGTTCATTCGCATGTGTAGTTTGATAGACTTTAATATTTGAATGTTTGTGGTGCTGCAGTTGTATTAGAAAGAAAAGACATTATATGACTGATTAGACTCACACAAATGCATCATAATTTATTATAACATGACACTCAATAAATTTCCCTTATAACTGATGGCATTACATAACACTCCTGGCATGTAAATTTGATTGGTCTGTCTTGTATGGGCTACCTATCCATTTGTGCTATTTGTATCACACATGCACGCATCCTATGTATTGTGATATAATAACATTACTACACACCCAAACCACTTGACAAGGGACTGAGCACACATGACTTTTGTCTTGATTTAAGTGCATACTGCTGTATGTCACATAACCATTCCCCTTATTTTCCAAGTACATACATCTTACATCTGCTATGGCTAGACATATGAACGTGTGGGTAGCAGAACAGTATTCTGATAATATGACAGATAAAGTGACAGTTCTGTATATTTGTCATGTCCTTCTGGATTGCAGTACAGAAATGCATAGCATGTATGAACAGTCACACTTTCTAACATTCACAACATTTTGGTTGCTGTCACAATTTCTTGTTATCTGAATTAATATTATTATTGGAACAAATTCACAGGTGTGCATTATTCTTCACAATATGTGCCCATTTTATATCTGTACATTACCATTGCAACTTCATTATTGTTTTTCTTCATACATGTAAGACAATGACGGGTCTAAAATTCTTTAACGTGTATAGATGTTCTAAATCATTCGTGTATGTAAATTATTTCCTTTGATTACTTGCACAGTATACATCACAATGGCAGAGTAAATCCATGCATTTGCATCATGGCTGTAGCTAGGCATACTCATGGTACTCCTGCAAGTACAAACTTTTCTTAACATCTCTCAGAAAGGCCTTGATGTTTTATGACTATCTAAACATATTATATGATGTACATTCCTATATAATGCATGCTTTGCTAAGACAATTTTACATACAAAATCGCCTTTTTATGGTTGTAAGTGGCAAAAATTAACAATAAAAAGCCCCTTTCTGAAGTACATAGGGCAACAGTTTGAGAGTTTATTACATATTTTTAATGATGGGTAGATGGTGGGCTACGTATAATGCTTGTTACAACAGATATATTATGGATACACAGCTGATGTGCACTGCCAGCAGTATATGTTAATTTAGCTAGATTCTTTGCCAACTGTTATCTAACTTCTCCAATTTAACATCAATTTACGTGTATCACATATATTCCTGTTGTTACATTGTAGATGAATCCCTCTCACATTCTTTTATCTAGATTTCCCTTTTATTATGTAAGTGTGTCCCTAACATGGACTGGAATACTGCTATAGTTATCAATAAGTTTTAATTAGTGGTGTTTGCATTTTAATCTACTTGTTTATATAACTTACATGTTCCTTGCTAAACTTCCCCTGCCACATACATGTATGCATGTATGTATGCACATGCACCCTTACTGGCCTCACATGCTGTATGCATGTGCTCACTTACTGAGGTTGAATTTGTATTGTGTGCTCGAGCATATCTGTACCTCAATGTGGCCATTAACAGGTGTCTGGTCATGTACATGTGCTGCTTAATGTGTAGGGCTAACTAGCAGCTTGCTTATGCAATGTGCACTGTTGCTCATTGATCTAACACAAACAAATCATGCAGGCTTAGCACAACAAGTAAGTACTTGTTAATAAATCCCTAGAGAAGTCTACTAGGAGAAGGATGGTTGCTTAATATGTTGGGAATCCATACTAGATAGGTAGGAATTGTTGGCCTAGGGGGCATCAATGGTACCTATTGTTAGCTATGATATGATAAGGCATTTTGTTAATAGTAAGTTCAACATGGAGCTGTTCCAATGTTATGTTGTCTAATGAGTCTACATGTGATTTTTTTTTAATGTTTTCTGTCATAGTTTTTATTTGACCTTATGCACCATGACATGTGATGTTTCTAGTGCCATCCTGCATTTGTTTACTTTTTGGTTCCAGTTTTAAGGTGTTATATATATATATATATATATATATATATATATATATATATATATATATATATATATATAAAGGTAATAAACCTTCATGCTGTACTTGTTTACTACATTCCTTACAATGGGCACATTGTGAACTACTTGCCTTTTTTTATTAAAATGAATGCAAATGTAATATTCTAACACATTTAAAATATTTCTTTCAAAATGTGCTCACTTAGGGATCACAATGAGTACAAACTTTAACATTTTATATAAAACATTAATTTCATCTTTAAAAATAATTATGACAAGATAATACTGTCTAATGTCCTTAGGTGATTAGAGATGAAAGAAAGATTATGAATATAACATTTAAAATAACAAACTAAATACTCTTACTGTATCATTGAATGCATTCCCTGTGCATTAGAGAAACTCTGAGAACTATATATCAGTTCCATTTCATTTTAAAAGGATCTCCAAGGGGTACTTGTTTTGTTAACCACTCCTACATTTGTTCTTCATGAAAGTGGCAAATTATTTACTGTTATCTGTTCATTTTGAAAATGCACCATTCCTGCTCTCATAGCCAGTTGTTCTGTTAGTCTCTCTGTACTATCCAAATCAGTTCTTCTTCTGGTGCATTTTTATTTATTTATTTTATTTTGATTTGATTAGCTGGAGTAAAGCATTGATCCCATTGGACTTCTTCTGATCTCAGCCTGAGGGTAAAGATGATAAATAAATGACGTCATATACAAACTAAAGGGTAAAATGCAATACGAATATACATAATATACAAAGTGAATATCAGTGTTGGCTTGAAGGTATAAAGACAACAGATATAAAACATATACAGAGTGACTGACAACACACAATACGTATATACATGTGTTACATACAAAGAGGAAATCAGAGTTAGTATGCTGTAAAGAATCAGAAAACTGCGAAAAAATGCACTCAGAAAGCAACTACAAAATCCAAAAGAGCGCAGTAGGCAAAAGAGGGGCACTCCGACCAGCTTGCAAAAATCACACGATTTATTAAATATCCACAAACAGCATTAACGCAGTTCATTCACAATACGCATTTTCGTCCACATACAACTTGGACATGCTGTAAAGAATCACAATGAAAAGTAGAATCAGATGAATCTGTATATAGGGAAGTAGGTTAAGACGAAGTTACACTATGTGAACAGAGAGGACAGGAAAGAGCAGCTAAAGTTCCTTAGCATTTTAATGTGTTTTCAGATGCTCCTAACCTTTTGAATTCTCTTGAAGCAGTATCTTCTTTCCTATTGCTATTTACAGACTTTTTTTTAAAGTCTATAATGCCCAATACTACTTTTATTTAAATTAAATAATCTCCTGATCCTTAACACATAATTCCTCCAAAGTTCACATATCGACTTCCTGAAACATCGCATATGTTAATGAAGCTATCATTTCATCATATTGTCATTTAATAAACAGAGCTACATTACACTGCTTCTCTCTCAATAAGCATCTGCAGCTAAGTTATTGAACAGACATGAGCTGCTTCCATCCAGCATTCCTGGTACACCACTTCCTCCATCGGATTTTACCTCAATGGCAATTTATCAATGCTGAAACCTTGCAGTGTAATACCACATTTAAATATCTTTTCAAAGTTAAAATATTTTAATGTAAGTTCATTTATTGCAATAAATGTTTACTTTATAGGTTTATAGGTAGGTACTAGGCTATCGGCACTAGGGCCTATCCAAGCCTAGCCAAAAAAGTTCCCTGGCTTTCGCCACCCAAGAAAAATATTTTCCTGTGCTCCTGTTGAGCAGAGCTACAGAGGTGATACCCGGGGTGAATTTCCTATTTCCCATCCAATCATCAAGATTTTTTTTTGAAGAGTGCTAATGAGGAGCTTTGTTTGATATAGATAGGTAGTTTGTTTCAGAGTATGGGAAGTCTCTGTGACAGGAATCTGTTTATTGTGGTGACAAGGTTTAGGTCCCTAGAGTGTGTAGCTCAGAGGGATTGGGATTTCTTTAAGTGGAGTATTTCCAACAGCTCTGGGTTTGACATAGCTTTGTATGTTTGGCAGAGATCACCTCTGAGTAGGCGATATGTGACAGAGTAACGCTGGTGTTTTCCTGAGATGGTCTGCATAGGGCATCTGTTCCAGTTGTTGTAAATGTCTTGTGAGGTACATACCAAAAGAGGCATCGTGCCCTATAATGGGTCTAATGAGTGATGAGTAGAGGGGAACAATGACCTCTTTTTCCTGGATGAGAAACCTTTTGTGATGAGGTGGGCCATGTAGAAGGATTTACTGACTACTGTGGTGACGTGATTATCAAAGGAGAGACTACTGTCCACCTGTGTCCCAAGGTCTCTTATCACACTTACACTTTCGGTGTTAAATAGACTACTACCACCTATGTGGTAGCTCATGGGTACAGAGTTTTTACCAAAGGGGATGACAATGCACTTTTTGTCATTGAGCTTGAGTCCATGGCTTTGACACCAGGCATCTGTCTCAGTGAGGCCCTTTTGTAGGATGTCCACATCGTTAGAAGTTTCAATTATGGCTCTTAGTTTGCAGTCATCTTCGAACTTCATTAGCCAAAGACCTTCTGTGTTTGCCTGTACTTCGGAAAAGTAGATACCAAACAGGAGAGGACCCAGGACTGAACCCTGTGGTACTCCAGTTGTCACTGGTCTGAAGTCAGATTTGGAGTCTGCTTCTTTCACAGTGTGGGTTCTGTCAGTGAGCCAGTTGGCAACCCATCTTGTGACATAGGGATTTATACCTAGTTTAGTAAGTTTATCTATAATTACAGAGTGGGGGATGGTGTCAAACAGTTTGGTGAGATCTAGATAGGCTGTGTGAACCACCTTAACCTCATCTATGGCTTTGGTGACTGCTTCAGAGAAGTCAGTCAGGTTTAGGAGACATGATCTGCCTTTTACAAACCCGAACTGGGTGGGGTCCAGAGTTTGGAGATTACCAATGTCTTTCTTTATAAGTTCCATGATGATACATTCCATGGCCTTGCAGACCAGGCTCATTGGGCTAATGAGGTGGTAGTTCCCGGGGTCCATGGTGCCTCCCCCTTTGTAGAGTGAGCTAACATTGCTGTGCGCCATTCAGTGGGCACAAAGTCTGAAGTGAGGCTATGATTGAACATGGTGCTTACGTGGGGTGCCAGTTCATGCCAGGATGTTGGCAATATGCATTGGTTCTGTATATTTAGTGCCATTGTGCTGTAACTCAGAGCAGATCTGAGTGTTGCAATTGAGATACTTGACATAGCTATAGAATGCTTTTTGGTTGTCTTTAGAATCATTGGCAAGTTTGATATGTACCCAAAGAGTGGCGTACAGCAACAGTGGTCCCACTCCACAAAGGTGGCGCCTCAACGGATCCTGGAAACTATCGCCCCATAAGCCTGACTAGCTTGGTCTGCAAAGCTATGGAAAGGATCATCATGGTCCTCATAAATAAAGATATTGGAGACCTACAGATACCGGATCCTACCCAGTTCGGCTTTGTTAAGGGAAGATCCTGCCTCTTAAACCTGGTTGATTTCTTTGAAACAGTCACCAAGGCCATTGACGAGGGGAAGGTGGTCCACACAGCCTACCTGGACCTCACAAAAGCCTTCGATACAATACCCACTGGCATTATAGATAAGCTTACCAGCTTAAATATAAACCCCTATGTCACTAGATGGGTTGCAAACTGGCTCAAGGACAGAACCCACATGGTTAGAATTGCTGGAGCCATGTCAGACTCCAAACCAGTTACAAGTGGCATCCCAGAAGGCTCAGTCCTGGGACCTCTCTTGTTTGGTATATATTTCTTGGAGGTACAGGCCAACACGGAAGGACTGTGGCTGACCAAGTTCGCAGATGACTGCAAACTGGGCACCATAATTGACTCTCCAGCCGACACAAGCATCCTCCAAAAGGGCCTCATAGAAACAGACAACTGGTGCCAGAGCCATGGCCTCAAGCTAAACGCCAAAAAGTGTATAGTCATCCTCTTTGGCAAAAACAAAGTGCCCACAAATTATCACATTGGTGGTAATCCATTAAGTACAGAAGAAGTAATTAGGGACCTGGGGACCCAAGTTGATAGCAATCTCTCATTTGACAACCACGTGGCCAAAGTGGTTAGAAAAACATTTTATATAGCCCACCTAATCATGAAGGGATTCACATCTAGATCAGGGGAGGTCATCGTGCCTCTTTACTCATCCTTCATCAGGCCCATAATTGAGTACAATGCCCTTTTTGGGATGTACCTTACCAGACACCTGCAGCAACTGGAAAGACCCCAAAAGTACCTCAACAAGAGGATCAAAGGGCTCAAACAGGTGCCATATGCTGCCTGGTTAAAGAAACTCCAGCTCTACTCAGTGGCATACCACCTGCTCAGAGGCGATCTGTGCCTGACGTATAAAGCCATGTCCAAACCGGAATTAATGGACATGCTGCACGTCAGAAAATCCAAATCCCATCGAGCTACGCGCTCGAGAGACTTGAACCTCAGCACTGAAATAAATAGGACATGCTGGAGGGACAGATTCATAACCCAGAGGCTCCCTTCACTCTGGAATAAAATCCCAGTCCAGGTTAGGCAGAGTCCCTCATTGACTCTCTTCAAAAGGAATCTTGATGAGTGGATGGGAGATCGTAGGTTTATCCTGGGTATCACTTCTGTGTCACAGTTAGACAGAGGCACAGTATACTAACCTCAAAAAAGGGCATAGCAAAATTAATTTAAAATGGGTGGCGAAAGCCAAACACACTCTGGCTAGGCTTATAAATGCCCTAGGGCAGATAGCCTAGTATGAACCTATGAACCTATAACTAGCTTTGGAGGATTTTATGAAGGTTTGCAGCTTCTTAGTGAGGCTGACCAGGGAGTTCTTCCAGTCATGGGATTTTACTTTTTTTTGCAACAGTTTCATTCTTCTGTTGCAGAGTTTGTTTATGGCAGGGGAGCACCAGATTGGCTTCCTTTTATGGAAGATAGCATATTGGTTCTGTAAGGGATAGCACGATTCATACACTTGTGTAAGTGCTTATAAAGTGCATATGTGTAGGATTCAGCAATCGTACCTCTATTGTCCATCTGCATGGGTGCTGTGAAGTTTGGCACTTCTGCCTTAAGAAGTGTGAAGTTGGCTTTGGAGAAATTTTTTGCAGTGGTTTCCCTAATGTGGGGTGGGGCGGGATGTGGATGTCTAGGCTGATTAGCTTGTGGTCAGATCTGACCAACAAGGAATTGAGCTCTGGTGTGGAACACCGGTTGCCCATGTTGGTAATGACTAAGTCTATGATATTACTGCCCTTGGTGTGGGTGTGGATAAGTTGATCCAAGGTGTTGGAATTTACGAATTCCAGAAAACATTGAGCAAAAGAGTTGGTATATAAGTAGTTTTCCAAGTTAATAGTGGGGTAGTTGAAATCACCTATTATTAGGGTGTTGGGTTGTACCCTAATATTTTCCAGTGTATCAAGAAATGAGGAGTGGGAATTGTGGGGCATGGTGGGGGATCTGTAGCAAGTTACAATTTGGATTGCGGTCTTGCCCAGAGTCAGTTGCACTTGGATAATCTTGGATGCATTATGCTGAGCAACTAGCCTGGAGGTGTGGATATCCTTTATGAATATGGACACGCTCCACCTTTAGTGTTTCGGTCCAGGTTAGGTGGCACAAATGTGTGTTGTGAATTATAGACTGATAATGCAGGGGTGCTCTCTGGAGCCTTGAACCAGGTCTCTGTCACTGCACAGATGTTGATGTTCTCCATTTTAAAAAGTGCCTTGAGTGAATGTATTTTGAGGTTTAGACTTCTAGCATTAAGTAGCATTACCCTCAGATTTTGTTTGATTGTAATTATTATGGTGGTGAATTTGTCATTTGAGCCTTGCCTAAAAAAGGCACTATAGGGGTGGCAAGAGCCTTAGCCAGTATCCGGAATCCCAAGGGCGACAAGTGCAAGCCATCTCTGGCAAAGCATCGTGGTCTGTCGATCATGTCATCCCAGGCAGACAAATACTAGATCCCCTTAGAATGACACCAGAAGCTTAGCAAATTGTTGAAGTCAATCATTTTGTCCTTGTACTGTGGTATCATTCTCGGTGATGGCAGGATGCTACTCAGGGCTAGGGTCATACCTATCTGGGCTACAAGATTGGACAGCTCCTCCATGTCTCTTTTCATGTAGTCCAGGGAGGTACATCTCAGGTCATTCACACCAACATGGACAATGACGGAGTCATATTTGTACTTGTTGTGGAGTGACCTGAGTGCGCGCATTATGTGGCAGATCCTGGCACCTGACAGGCAGCTGACAGTAACTTTCTCCTTGTTTAGCCTGGTGAGTGGAACATCAGTGTGCCTGACTATAGAGTCACCTATGACTAGAGTGTTGGGTATGCTGTTATGCCTTATGGGCTGTGATTAAGTGGCACACTGAGCTTGTGGGCTATGTGTCATCTGGGTTGTGTTGGGGGGGGGTGAAGGTTGCATGCATTTCTGCTTTGGAGGTCTCTGTTCCTTGATCAGATTTTTATTGAGAACCTCCACAAATGTAGGTGTGTGTTTTGTGTTGCTATGTGTGTGTTTTGGTGATGTAGGTTTTGAGGGACTATGTGATGAGTGTGGTGTGGTGCAAGTGTTTACCTTCTCCTCTTGACTGTCTAGTCCAGTCTTGGGTGAAGAGAGCTTTGCTTCCACTTTGGCTATATAAGTGCATCGCTCACAGGTTTTAGTGTTGGGTGGTAGGAGGAGAGGGCTGTCTGTGTACATAAGGCAATTGCTACATTGTCCCAAGATGCCCAGATTCATCAGGTAGATGGGAGAAAACACAGGGAGCTGACCCTTAGACATGCCTGGATAGGTGCTTATTAATTAAGTACTAAAAATTGTTTTCCTTTAGACAAGTGAAGAAAGTTGAGTGATGTAGTAATTTGTCGCTTATTTAGTGCTTACAACAAGTTCTGAACAAGTGCTGAGCTTAAAGAAACAGATTTGTGTACTAAAAACTAAAAAACTAGCTGGTTCTAAGGGAAAATTTGAAGAGCACACTTTATGGTGCCAGGAATAGTTTAACCCTAGCTAAGCGGTGATGCATAAAGTGTATTTTTTTTTTATATATAACAGTAGCAAATGATCAAACTGATTTAAACCAAATGAACCAATAAAAAGCTAAAAACTGAGCCCCGTTCCAGCAGTCTTCGATCAGACAAGTTCTAACTGCACACTCCTGCCACTAGGGTGCAGGGGAACCTTCTACAAAAAAGATGGTCTAGATTAGTGCTCAAGTTATACAAACAAAGCTAGATTCAGCAGGTCTGAATTTAGTCTATGCTACAGCAAACAAGGTGTACCAATTTCAGAAAGAAACAGTTCAGATAAGCAGGCACAATAAGCCTTTAACCAGAAACACCCAGGTCAGAAGGGCAGAATCTACCCTCTCCTCCAAAAAGAGTGCAGACCACACCTTCTTAATATAAAATAACTGGCCTGAAGCCCAAGTGCTTAAACCAGAACTAATACACTCTTAGAATAACAGACACTAAGCCTTCAATCAGCAACTCCCAACTTAGAAGGATGTAAGCTACCTGTCCTGCCACAACAGTGCAGACCACAAACCTTCTTAATGTAAAACAACTGGTCTGAAGTCCAAGTGCTTCAACCAAAGGCTTAGAATAACAGTTAAAATTTAATCAGGCTACTAACAAGCAGTAATAAATGCAGCAGAATAAATGCAATAAAGTAGGAAGAAACACAAATACAGTAAAAGCAGATGAATAAAGTGCATTTTTTTATATAACAATAGAAAATGAGCAAACTGATTTAAACAAACTACCCAGTTAACCAGTAAAAAAAGCTCAAAACCGAGCCCTGTTCCAGCAGTCATCAATCAGACAAGTTCTAACTGCACACTCCTGCCACTAGGGTGCAGGAAAACCTTCTCCAAAAATGATGGCCTAGATTAGTGCTCATGTTATACAAACAAAGCTAGAATCAGCATGCCTGAATCTAGTCTATGCTACAGCAAACAAGTTGCACCAGTTTCAGAAAGAAACAGTTCAAATAAGCAGCCACAATAATCCTTTAACCAGAAATTCCCAGCTCAGAAGGGCAGAATCTAACCTCTTCTCCCACAAGAGTGCAAACCACAAACCTTCTTAATGTAAAATAACTGGCCTAAAGCCCAAGTGCTTAAACAAGAACTAATACACTTTTAGAATAACAGACACTGAGCCTTCAATCAGCACTTTCCAATTTAGAAGGATGCAAGCTACCTGTCCTGCCACAATGGTGCAGATCACAAACATTCTTAATGTAAAACAACTGGTCTTAAGCCCAAGTGCTTAAACCGAAAGGCTTAGATAACAGTTACAATTTAATCAGGCTACTACCAAGCAGTAATAAATGCAGCAGAATAAAAAATACAATTGAGTACTTTTAAGAAGAGGCAAAAGCAAAATAAAGTGCAATTTTGTTTTATTAAAGTGCAAGGAGAGAGGAAGAGAGGAAGGAGGAGCAGAGTTTAAGAACCTAAGTAGGTTGGCCTTCTCAAATATTCTCTCTTTATTAAGTAGAGTGAATGCCAGACTGGGAGGGGTGTCCCAGATCAAATTTACAGTAGGGGTGGGCAACTGCAAAGCCACCAACTATAACAACAACACCACAAGAATAGGGTGGGGGGAGGGGAAAACAGTTTCAGGGCAGATGAGAACAGAAAACAATGCCAGAAAATATATAAAAAAATCAGTCAGGCAAAATTAAGACAATGCAGAACTCTGAATGGTTAAAGTGCCAAGAAATAAACTTATCAATCAGCAATATATTTGCAGATTGTTTGAGAATCACACTAGCCAGAACCCAGGAGTTTCCAACAGTGAATGCAAGAATTTACAAACAAAAACTATTTTTAAATCAGCAAGCCTTGAAGAAATAAGATAACACAGAAGCTGTTAGACCAGTTTTATAAACTCCACCTCAGAAATAGGGGGTAAGCAGTTTCAGGACAGATTAGAACAGAAAACAATGCCAGAAATATATAAAACAATTCAGTCAGGCAAAATTAAGACAATGCAGAACTCTGAAAGGTTAAATGCCAAGAAATATACTTATCAATCAGCGATATATTTTCAGATTGTTTGAGAATCACACTAGCCAGAACCCAGGAGTTATATCATATTCATCATGGGGATACGTGTAGATACTGGCATTCTAAATAAGCAAATAAACTGCCAAATTTCTAATGCCATTCCATTATTCTCCAAAAATTTCATCACTAGTTATCATCTAATTGATGTAAAACATCCTTTTCTTCTATTTAATCATTATTTTGTCATATTAATCTGGAAAACACATTTAGATTTTTGAAAATATATGGCACCAATTCCTATATGGCCTCAAAATATGAGTCACATACCAGAATTGTATAAAACTGTTAATCAAACACATTTGTCCATTTAAAACTTAACATTTATTAAAACAAATAAAATTCTCTGGCACCTTGACTTCACTGCCTTCAAGGAGGTAAAATAAATTTTCCAGAGTACAAATCTAGCTGTTAATTTGACGTCTTTTTTGGAAGTAAATGTGCATGCCTGCACTGTTTTTTTTAATTGGTTAATGTATACGAAAATTAATTCATAATTTAATAAGTATTTATAATGCATTCCATCAGATATATTTATTTGTTTTAAGTTAAGTTTTATATGGACAAAAGTGTTCAATGTCTGCTCACAACTACCCATAAAGTCTTCTTCTGCCACAAGAAAAAAAAAAACAAGTACACTAATTTCAGCAAAAACTAACTAAATTTAGCCATTCACTATGTTAACCAAGAATGATAAATAGTGGTGAGTCACCTATTGGCTACTACTTAGCTACTGCTTGTGCTGGTCTGACTGCAGCTGCATTAATCTAAAAACCAATGTCTCATAGCTCCTTCTCTCACCGGAAGCAAAACAGTAACATTAATCTCAAGCTGGTTCTTAAGAAGCAGGAGACAGGATATTTAGTAATCAGCAGTCACAACCCAAATGTTCCATGGATCTGTAGTCTTCTTGCATCATTCTCCTGGTAGAGCCCCTGGAGATCATGTACAGAAGTTCTGTACAAGGGAGCTATGCTGCATAATGGTCCAAAACCACATCTGCTGCTTGAATATGAAATCCTGCTCAAATTGCCCAATCAGCAACATTTGTGAATACATGTCTCCATGCTCTTTCTCTCACAAGGAATAAAACAGTAACATAAATCCCAAGTTCGCTCCTAAAAAGCAGTGGTCAGGCTATCCAGTGATTGGTATTCTCTACAAATCCTAGAAAATAATGTCCCTATGCTCCTTCTCTCACCAGGAGCAAAACAGAAGCACTAATCCCAAACTGTTTCCTGTGATGTTGTTTGTAGGCTACCAGTGATAGCAAGGCTTGCCAAGATGAGGGTGGTCTAATGGTTAAGGTGTTTGCCTTATAAACACAAGATACAGCATTTGAATCTCACAGGGGATAATTGGCTAGGCTTAAAATGGCTCGCAAGGGCAGTTAGTCTAGTGCTAACCTAAGATGTTTGTGATTTCAAAAGCAGGATGGAACAAAATGGATTAATACTCTTTATACTGCAGTGTGTATTATTCAGTGGGAGGATATGACAGAATGAGTAACTGAAGCTTTAATAGTTTAAGGAGGAGGGTCTTCTTAGTTTGGACATCTAGTGCTCTCTAGTATGAGTAGAGAGGAGCTTCCAAAGTCAGATGTATTTATTTATTTAACATGTATTGATGGAGAAAGTCTGACTAGGACAGAGCCTATTTTCAGGGGAGGCCTGAGGAGAAACACTCCAGATGCAAAAATCAAACTGGAGAACCTCTTGCTGTAAGTAGACAATGTTAATTAACCACTGCACCACTGTGCCACCCAATAACAGATGCTCCATTCAAGAGCCACTGAGTTTAAAAGCATAATAGAGAAATTGTGAGAGGGTCAGAAACCTAGTCTCACAACAGCATGGGTCAATGGTAGAGCCAAACAATTAAAACGTTTTCCTTTTCTGCAAACCTTAAATAATAACTGCCACTGCTCAGCTCTTTCCACAGATCATCTAGTTGTAATGTACTTGAAGTCAGAGTGGAGAACAGAAAATAAATATTTCCTAACATGCCTAAATAATTACTTTTAAATGCAAAAGATAAAAACAATTTTAAAATCCAACAAATGCAAGCTAAAACAAGTTGCAATAAATAAGAGTAGAAGAATAAAAACAATGCAAAATTAGAAGCCTTAAATGTAAAATTCCTGATTAGTCTCACAACAGCAGGCGTGTGGCAGCACTGTGTATCTGTACAGGCAGATACATGTCACATGCATTTAAGACAAATTAGGAAGTCTCTGTTTGGCAATTTAAAATTTCAGAACATTTACTTATTGAATTGGTGTCCCCTTAATTCAGGAAATAGAACTACACCGCTATATTGGTATAGTGATTTTTTGGGTAGGGACTTCTATAATTGTCCATATCATCCTGCCTGAATATTACAACTTTAAGACTACATAACTTTTTTGAAGATAGAAACCAGAGTTTTAATCAATATTTTGCAACCTCAGAATTATACTAAAACTATCCTGCCATTAACTGACATATGCTGCAAAGGGACAAAGGCATTACTGTGCCCTACACGTGACTCAGATAGTAGAGGGGCCATGGTGGAGGGGCTGGATGGGAGTTTGTAGCTAACATTGGCTCACCAGTCCTTGGGGAAGAAAAGTGACCACGTGATGCAGTAAGCAGCATTATAAGCCTAGCAAGCTTGGCGCTGCATAAATTGTGAGTTATTTAATCAGATGGTTGTGCAAGCATAGAAGTGCACATCTAGGTCCCAAATGCAGTGACTGCAGAACCTGCAAGTCTGCCATGAGATTAAAGAGGTTAGGGCTCATTGCATGACAGCATGACAATGCTGCACCAGCATAACTGATCTCAGTGGCACCAGATGTATAGCAGACTGAGCCTGGGGGAAGCTAAAATGGATCCAGTAGACTAGAAAGAATTATGAGAGGAGCTGGGGCCAGAGAAGGTGGGGGGGACCTACAATGCATTATCTGTGCAGGAAAAAAATGATTATCTATCTGTTAGAAACTGGAAACACACACACACACACACACACATATACATGCATGCACACACACACAGATATACACGCACATACACACACACACACACACACACACACACACACATGTGCACTCGTGCATGCACACACACACACACACACACACACACACACACACACACACACACACACACACACACACACACACACACACACACACACACACACACACACACACACACACACACACACACACACACACACACACACACACACACACACACACACACACACACACACACAGTTTCACTGGACAGCATTGTTGAGCTTAGCCTAAATTCCCAATTGCTGCAAAGAACTGTCTGGTGAAGTGACTTGATAAGGTCACGCAGTAGGTTCCACAGGAAGTATTTCTCTAACAGCTCATGCACTGCCAAACTAAAGCATAATGGAATGAAGGTTTAAGCAGTCTGTGGTCCAACTTTCTGTTCTAAAATGTAAATCTTACCCTCTATACTGAACTATTAAATTACTACACAGGTGGTGACCCCTTGATCCATGAGGTATGTAAACAATAAGCTTGCTGTCTCTTTTATGCAATTTCATGGTATTTTCAAGAATTCATTATTCTACCACCTGGATAATCAGTGCATTTAGTTTTCCTTTTACCTACACATTTCATTAACAAGGTTTCCAACTGTGTTGAAATCCATCCTCAGGAGAGGCACTGTTTGGGCAAGTATTATATCTGGATTCATCCAGAAGGCAAATAGAGTATGAAACAAACAAACCCAGGACTACAGCATGAAGTCAGTGAACAGCTCAGAGGCATAATTCTTTGCAGTAAATTGGAATTTAAAATAAATGTAGTTTAAATGTTTGTAATATACATTATGTCTACTAATATTTTAATAGCTATACTATGTATCATATAATGTCATATTTGTTCACATACTTCTGCTATTCCAAAGCTTTCTATTAAGGTCATATGCTCCATTTATTTCACTTACTTTTTTCTTATACGTCTCTTCTATTAATAAGTAGAAAACAAATGTTATAGAAAATGTCCGACATCTTAATTTATGTGATATGACAACTTCCATAATGGCCTGGAGTTGTACGTTTTAATGTATGTGATATGGTAGTTTCCATGTAGTTGTTTGTATTTTAATAGACAAGCCTGTGTGCATATTATTGTAATTTCATTCCCGCTATCTGTCTAGACTGATATGGATACAGTGTTCTAATTTCTGAACATCAAAAAAAAAATTTCATTTTCCCAGTGGATTCAGCTCTTCTGTTGTAAACGTAGCATCACAATGTTGCACTGCTGAGGCCAAACCTATCCATACTGTCATTTAGAATTTTTTTTTTTGCATTCAGAAGATATAATTGTCTGCTGTGGCTGACGATTCCTGGACAGCTTACATCCTAAGCAGTACATTCAGTCTTCGACTCCATCAATATCTATAATGCAATGAGTTTGCCCACCACCTTGGTTTTGTAAAATAATCACATGTCCTGTAAAAACTAAAACTATCCAGGGGAATTATCCTAAAATCCACAGACAGAAAATCACCAGTATCCCTCTAAATCCATACTTCCTGAAGTATATCACTGAACATACCAATAAACACTTCATCAAGTACCTTCTGTAATTTTGAGTAGCAGTAGAATATAGCTTTTATTAGCCCGTTACAAAAGATATATAAGGCATAAACATGGTCGTGCACAAGAGGCTAATGTTTCATCTTGGTCTGTCATATGCAATGTATTTCCTTTTCTTAATGTGGATTTTAGGTTGTATCCTCTGACTCCATTAATCAGTTTTCCTCTTATCTTGTGTCTTTCTGTTATTGAACTGTGCTCCTGCTGTGATCACTCAGAAAGCTCATAATGCAGTTTCTGTACGCCTCTGATGGTGAATCAGTTCTTTAGTATTAAGTCTCTTTGATGTAAATAAGAAAGTAGGACATAATGTGCTTTTGAGCTTTGCATTTGGTATAATCCTTTTCAATATGTTGTAAGTGGGATGACCTTGAAGCATGGATTTGGCACTGTCTGCTTGACGTATGACAGTACTCTTTCCCCTTTCTTTGCATTCCTTGGAGAATTCATGTTTGTATATCTATATCTATATACTGATAGTTTATGCAATGCTGCATATACTGCAATTAAAGGGAAACAATCATTCTGAATCAGTCTGTATACAAGTGAAAATCTTGCATTTTTTCTTAAAGTTCTAATGCAATACATATTTCCTGTTTGGCGTGGTTGAGTAACCCCCCCCCCCCCCACACCTTATATCTGTCTTCTCTCAGTTGTTCTATTGCTGTTAAAGCCTGACTTTCCTAATCTGCAATAATCTGCAATGTTCTCACTTCTTTGTGAGTGGTCACATTACTCTCATAACAAACTGTAATATTATTAGATTCTGATGCATGCTACAATATTTTTTTTAAATAAATCTTTGTTTTCTGTTAATGGAAACCAGAATAAACATTTCAGGATGAATGGAAAGTATACATATACTTTACTTAGTCAGTAAATCTCCCCTATAAATCAAATTTGTGGGTCACATTTGGGTTGCATGGCTAGGCTTTTAAGAACACTAGTGGCCATTAGCCTAGTATATACCTATGAACCTATGAATACTTGTGTGCGTCACATCTTCTGCTCAAAACATACTCTCTGAGCTGATGTATATAAACATAATGCAAGATATAGATGCGTCATAAATTAAAGTAGTTATTAAAAAAGCAGGAAGACAAGTAGGTTAATGCATGCTACTGGAATATTATTTGCAGCCCCCAAATCTTGAGATATAGGGTAACAAAATTATACAACGTGCAAAGAGGTTTATGTATGTAGTCATCGAATTCATGATAAATTATTCAGTTTGAACCTATGAACTAGCAAGCCTCCACCAGGATGTGAAGATTTTTTTGCATCACCTTGAATAGCTAGCAGGAAAATTCTGCAGAAAAGTTAGTATATGGCTGGGAAAGAGAACTGTTCATATCAAGGATTCAGAAACAACCACAATGTACTAAAACACAACATGAATAGAAAGTAGGGTAGCAAATGGCACTGCTACAGAGATATTTTCTTGAACAGTTCCCTCCTGAATGAACACCATCGGAACTGAGTACTGCACGAACAGTAGATTTACAAAATTTGTGACAGGTTATATGCCAATGATTAGGAATGTGTTACTCAAAATTGCCAAGTTTTGAATACAGCTATCTACCAGCATTCATTATGACTTTTATTTACTTCATTATATTAGGTCATCTGCCATGCAGTATACCTTTATTTCTAATTCTCCATATTACCATATTTCAGTGTCAACTTCTAATTTTCAAACACTATCTTTCATCTGCCCTGAAGCTTTTGTCTTTACTGTCTAAAAAGCTTCTAAGACTTACCATGACACCGCTTAGCCTGCAATTCTGGACAATTGTTTAATCCACCAAACATCATGTCCTCCACAATTTTGAATTGTCAATTACCTCAGATCAAGCCGTGATTGCTGATAGACCTAGACATCATTTTGGGTAAATACTGGGAGTATTTTTAATTTACCCACCCTAGTTCTTCAGAGAGGGTGAACAATCTGATACACGCACAGTATACCCACACAAACATAATCAGTGGAAACATCCCGACTACTTTCCAAACCACTATCTGGACAAGGCACCATCTGCCTTAATGTTACACAGTGAACTCAACTGGATGCATGTCAGTTTTCATGTTTAATGACTCATTTTAAAACATTACTTTGTCACCCTTTAGTTAATTATTTCCATTTTCAAGATGGCTAGCCTCAAACAGGGGAGACACTGGTACCCCACACTGTAATGTATAGATTTTCATTTTGCCCGCTGGGCTGTCTCCAGTTCTGAGCATAAATGATACCTGTTCGCCTGTTTTATGACTAAGAAGATGTGAAACTAATCTCAAGGGTCCTAGTGCTTACCTCTTTCTTCCTTCTCTAGCCTGACCCCTCTCTTATGTCTCATTGAATTACCTATTAGTCTCTACTTACCATTCAAAACTTACCTTCCTTCTCTCACATGTTCTCCTTTGTTGTCTCTTTTTGAATACTATTTAAAAAATGCAGTACCATACAAAGAAAGAATTGAAGAGGTCCTGCCCTACATCGTTGTGTTGTACCCCATCCAAGATATACTATATCACAATTTGCCATGCCATTATTCCTGAAGAAATCTACCCATCGCTGACACCTTATACAGCATCCTTCTCACATACATTCTGACTACCTCCATGGCATTATTCTTGAAATATTTCTTCCAAAGCAACACAGGGATTATATTTGACCATGCGGACGACTTCATGAAACATATTCTTTAAATAAAATATATCGGTCATGATTTGAAAAGCCAGTTATTTTTCAACAATTGATCTCCAGTTATTTTCTCCTAGATATATCAGGATGCAATCAGGTTTTGGTTATTCTCATACCACGTGTCAAACTACTAGCTATAACTGACAAAAGAGCCTACCTGTTTTTCCTTACCACCATAGCCTAACCTGTAGCAATTGCTGACTTAGCTTGCTGCTATCTGTTGTCATCTCGCCTCTACTTTCTTCCCAATAAATGAATCATTGCCTCAGCAGCACCATTGTTTTCTGTCATGCAATGAAAACTAACATTTAATGACTATATTTAACATCATGTTCTAACAGCAACTGGTCTCTTTCACTTTTTTGTACAATATACCATAAATAGGTTGTAGATTTCCATGTGTCAGAACTCTTAATTACATTTACAGATGCTTTCTGAATAAATATGTTGAAAAATACAGTGGATTAGCACCTAAATACCCCAGTGCCCTCTTAAACATACATTCAAATTGTGAAACCTAAAAATCATGAACTGAACAAGGTGCATATAAAAGCACTGCCACTGTCTTTCAGTGCTGTCGCCAGCTAATGCGGCACAATAATTTTATTTAATTCTTTGGAAGAATAACTTATTGGCTTCTCCTAAAGACATCTGACTTTAACTGTCCATTGTCACATTCACACCTGGTGTTTCTTATGAATTACACCTCTCGATATTAACAAGTGATTACTCCTGTCAGTCATTCCCTAATAATTCACTAATCTAAAATGGTCACTAGTATAGAGAAACTACTAATACAGCCATACTTGAGTATGTTGTAGAATCACCATGTGATTGACATATAAACTTGTCAAGAGCCTTTGTAATAAAGTAACATGAACAAACAGTCTTTGATCCCTTCCTGCCTTCTGTCCTACCCACCCTTTAGCATTTTGCTCAATATCCAGTGTTATGTGTAATCTACAGTCTCTACAACAGAAAGGTGGAGCTAAGGCTGGCACATGTATCCTAATCATACTGACCAGACTTCCCTTTAGCCATCTGTCCATTAAATATCTTACCACTAGGTCTATGAAATCCATGTGGTATGCTAATCTAAGGAACATAAAAACTGTCCAAACGGCTTGCATGCCCAGTCATAGGACATCCAGTGTCCAGGTATCTAACCCTCCTTATCAACCAAAATGCCTCCATTGTCCAATTTTCCAAACTGATTTGGGACAGAATTCAGTTAGATCTCTGCCATGGGCACTAGCCTTTGAAACCTGTGCACCTGCAAATGAAAAAGACTATGTGAGACGGAGTTCATAAAAATAAATATCAGAGACAAATATTTTGCTTTATTTTCTCTAAGTAAGTGGAAAGGCTGAAGCTGGAAGTAGTAGTTTAGTAGGGTTTGCACTGGAGTGGGGATTACAGCTGAGAAATAGAAAGAATTACTGGCGGATAAGATGGGAGATTGCTAGAGGTTTGAAACTGGTTAGGTCCACTGTGGCATATACTCTGGGAGATGATGTACTGACACCAGATGCTGAAGAGTATTTAGAGAGAAGTATAGTAAGTTGGTGTAAAATGTTGGAAGTGTTTTTTTACTTATGTTTCTATGTACAATATATGTATTTATTTATTTATTTTGTGCTTGTGGTGATATTTTCCTAGGGCTTTGTTTTATTCAACCAAGTGAAGGTGGTTTTGGAAGAGTTCAGTCACAAAACAGAAAAGACAACTTGGCCTTTTCTCTAATGGGAGCAGAGAAAGAAAGAAAGGAATGGAGTTTGGAGGAATGAACAGATATACAGATAGTAATGCAGGACTGAGCGAAACATGGCATGTTAGTGGTGTAAAGAGGAGTTAGGAATGTTTGGTACTAGTGAGGCATACAGAGTGTGAAGAGGAGGTAATAGGTGGGGGATAAGAATGTTGAGCAGTGGGATTAGGTAGCATACTTCTCAACTGTAGAGATTTCTGCAGAATATCCAGATTTTCGTATCAGATATTTGGTCTGTTCCTCATAAAATCTGTGGTTTTCTGGCAAATCACGGAGTATTTTAGTCATTAAATAATGACATATATTAATGTTTCAGACTTCATTTCTTTTAGAAAATGCATGCTAACACCTATCCTGTTATTCTAGCAGCTTTGTAAGTTTATGAAAGCCATATTTAAAACCTGTCCCTATTTTTGCGTCTTTGTCCCCCCCCCCCCAATTAATTTAGGTTTTGTTCAGATTTCTTGCGTTATGAAGTTGAGAGGTATGTTAGGTAGTAAGGAAGTGAAGGTGACACTAATGTACCATATTGCATAGGGAGAGGAATTTTAGATGTAGTGGTATTGAGCTCAGAAGGGGGGGCTGGGTGAAGTATATGTTTGTTTCCATGCAGGTTGAGGCATCAGCGCATGATGCATACATATGTTAAGGGAAGGAGTGTGTGTAGTATCTTATTGTTATGCATAAGGGGAAAATTGCATTTCTTGATGGACAGCACACATACAGACGTGTGAACACACACACACACACACACACGCGCGCGCGCGCGCGCGTGCACACACACATACATATGCACAGACACACACACGTGCCCGCGCGCGTGCACACACACACACACACACACACACACACACACACACACACACACACACACACACACACACACACACACAGACCCATATGCATGATTTGTGATTTTTGTGCTGTATTATCTAGGGAAATTTCTGTAACTATACCAGGTAGCTTTTTATGGCGATGGTTATTTCCTTTTTAGGGTGGGAATCACTGAGTAAATATTGCGTGCTAATTCTGCTTGCTGTATGGTATATTGTTTTGATGTTTCATAGATTCTTTATGTAAAGTAATACAAAAATAAAAAGTATAATTAAAATTCAGATACTGGTTTGAGCTACAATTTATCCTATGCGAATTAGAACATCTCTTATTCAAAGCATGCACTATATCGTGATTATTTGATTAAAGCATTTTCTTTCTTATTTTTTGCCATATCTGGACATAACACTAATGTTGTGACCCTTATGGACATTGACTGTAGGAATGTAATGTCCCTCAGAATGTCACATTTGTTTTATTCATTCAATGAGTCATAGAACACTTCCTTCTCAAAAAGCTGCCAAAACCACAGAACGCACAGTCAGTGTACAATTCTTTTTTATTACCGCTGCAGTCATCTTTTCAAAAAGAGGGATGATTAAAATATTTCAAAAATTCTTTCTGCATTGTCTAAACCTCCTTTGATCATTTTAGTACATTAAGCCCTATGGTGCATTTGTTTCTTTGCCTTTAGTATTTTTGTCAAGGATCTAGTGAGGATCCTGTCCATATCTATTATTGTCATGCATAATTTAACAACATTAGTAATAATGTTATATTTCCTACCCTACATTTTTCTTTTTCAACATGAAATCATCTCTTTCATTCAGATTTCCCAGTTTGTCCTCTTCAAGCAGAACATGAGACCAATCAGCTCAGGAAGACTAACCTCCTAGAATGTCCTTCCAACTTGCCATCTCCTAGTGGCGTCCCTATGTAATCACATACAAATATAACTTTTTTGAGTTTTCATTCTTCCTTCCATCATGCTTAAGAAATCACATAAGTAATAAATCAGTCTCTTGTCTGTATCTCCAATTTCTCAGACATGTCACTGCATAGCCCATCGGCATGGCCCTATTAGGGTAGCTGTCACCAAATTCCCTCCACCACTGGCATGTCTAAAAATGCCAATGTGACAATGAGCAAAAGGCTGACTTTATATCCAAGTACGTGAGCAATGAGTCATAAATTAACCAAAAAATATAATCAGATTGCCAAAAGAAGTATACTGCAAAAATAAATGTTTAATTCCAAAGTCACAGAACCACAGAGAAAATTAAATATAGACAACAATGACTGTTTCATTGTGTGTAGTGTTTTCCCATTTCTCTGTGATAGTGCAACCATGGGGTTGGTATATTTAAGTAAGGGGGTTATTGGGTGCAGGGGTTCTTGACCGCTGAACAACATTTATTTTTTTGTGCTTTTTCTCTGTCTTAAACATTTAAGATAAAGTTAACTGTTAATAAATATGCTTGTCAGTCAAATTAAATTTAGATAAAATGCGTAGATAAATTTGGTGTCAATAAGCATGCACATCTAGTCCACATATCTACCCTATATATCTAGTCAGGCAAAAAAATTGTCCCTGGGATTCACAAAACTGGAATCTCCGTGCAGGAGTAGTGTAGGTGCTCCTGCATGGAATATGGCCGCCAAGCGATCCAGGAACATGCCGTTTTGACGTGCATGAGCCTGCCTACACTGTTCCTGCACGAAAAGCCCTGCAGTATGCTAATCAGCTGATTTGCTGGTGAAAACCATGCAAATGGGCTGAATTAGCAATTCGGGAAGTAGGCAGGTCTCAGTGCAGGAATAGTGTGAAAAGCAGAAATGTGTTCAGTTACTAGCCGAGTACATTTCTGCAAACTAGAAAACAGAGGCATGATAGCCACAAATAAAGCATGTATTCCATGTATTAGGTATGCCAATGGCCAAATATATGGCATGAAAAATAGTTAATTTCCTTGCAAATAAAAGTTTGGTTTTTTTTGGCCGATCTCAGCCGTTTAAGCATAGGGCAGAGGTGTGCAAATGGGGTTGTGCTGAAAATACCAAAAAAAAGGGGAGAAAATAAAGTTTGAGAGAAATCTGCATTTTGCCATAATAGTCAACGGCATGCAGAATGAAAATAATACCAGGGAATAGTGGTTGCTAAGGGGAAAGGCTCAGTGTAAGTGTGGTAACTCAGGAGTAAGGCAGTTGTGTATGCAAATGAAGGGATTTATACTGAATCACAAATTTCTTCTAAGTGTCAGACTGCACCTAACAGTGTAGGTGCTCCAACACCATGGTGTAGACAGTAGGAGCAGCTAACAAGAAAAGAGGGTGTGTCATGATTGCTGTAAGCACACTGGAGCTCAGTGGCCTGTGTTTGCCCTTAGCTAAGCACAGCTAAGGCAGGAGGTGTATCTGAGGCTGTACTCCCCTATTCCATGAAATGCAGAGCATGTTCTCATCTAGAAAGCACCAGTTCTGCTTAAAACTGTTTACTTCAGCTAAACAGGTGTGCACAGCATGCACCAGGCCTAAAACAAACAAAATAACACAGGGGATAGCAGAACTGTTGACATTTGAGCACCGGGAATGAGTGGCTCACATCAGGGCTTAAACAGGGAGGAAATGGGAAAGGGAAACTGCAGAAAGAAGGCAATCAAGGAGAAGAAGCATAGCTGACAAGTGGAATGTATCAGAATCAGCTAATTACACAAGCAGCAGTCCAGCATACTACTACAAACTATGCAAGCACCTTTCAGGCTGTTTTTTCCCACAAACTCTACACCACTGCTGTACACATTTGGGAGAATTTTAAACTGGAAAAACTAACAAAGCATGTTAGGGGCTGCCATTGCTTTGATTTATCAGTATGTGCTAGAGACTGAGGGTGCTGAGGAGGATAATGCTGACAACCAACTCAAACCATGGAGGAGGAGAAGAGTGTTCAGACCCACAGTAACCTACCAGGGGGTACATGATTTGGAGATAGTACAGCGATACAGAGTGGAAAGGGACTACTTCAGCAACTTGTTGAGCTGTGCCGGCCACACCTCAGAGCCAAAACCAACAGAGGGGAACCCATCCCAGTGGATACCAAGGTATGTGTAGCCATAAGAATACTAGCTACAGGTACTTTCTAAAGACCAACTGGGTATATCATGGGGGGGGGGGGTCTAACAGGCATCTACGTCCAGGATACTCCATCAATTCCTGGATGCCATGCGACCGCATGCCATTGAGCATATTCAATTCCTCAGCACCCGTGAGGAGAGGACCAGCAATATGTGTCTCTTCCACCATGTGGCAAACTACCCAGAGGTACTGGGTGCCACAGACTGCATGCACATCCACATCAAAGCACCACCTGGTGAACAGGGTAGGGTCCACATAAACTGCAAGGGCTTCCCCTCCATCAACGGCCAGGTTGTGTGCAATGCCAAGGGCATTATCATGAATGTTTGTGCTGCCATCCCTGGAAGCTATCACGACTCCCACATCTGGCATTCATCACAGCTGTACCAGGCATTTGCCAGTGGGGACATCCCATATGGCCAGCTGGTGGGGGATGCTGGCTACGCACTGAAGCCATGGATGATGACACCCATCAGAAATGCACACGCACCCAAACAAGAATGCCATAATAAGGCACACGCACAAACCAGGATCATTATAGAGCGTGTGTTTGGGATACTCAAGTCACGGTTCCACTGCCTTGACATATCTGTTGGAGCCTTGCAGTACTCTGCAGCCACATGTGCAAACATGTTCACAGTATGTGCCATGCTACACAATATGATCCTGCGGAAATATCTGCAGCAGGAACAAAATTGGGAAGTGCCACATAGCCCCCCACCGTTGCCGAGGCCTCCACAGGCATAGAGTGACTTGGAGGAGGAACATCCTGAACCTGCCCCTGTAGGCAGATGGAGGTGTGCCCAGAATGCCCTGGCCTTGGCAAAGAGGCAATGCATAGCACATACACTGACACTGTAGGGGTCCCAGGGACTGATATATCTCTCTCTCTCTGACTCGCACACACAGTAAAATGGATGCCAAACATCACACCACCTATACCTGACCATGTATAGGCAGTGTACTGAGTGCATTCGACATAGTCAGCCCTCAAGTACCACCCTCACAACAGCTGCAGACATAAGGTAAGCCAGTCTCTGTAACAAAATAAATAAATGGAGTGGAATTTTCTGATAGCATATCTATGGTATTGATCAAGCATCATTGCATTAGAGAGCTCGCAAATGATTTATACAAGCTACAAAGGCTTGTCTGGCAGAGGAGACATATGGAGGCAAGTTTACATTTTCATATTGTTCCTCGAGGCATGCGGATACTCTGCATGCCGACATATGTTAACAGCCATCCGGAGCTCCTGAAGAAATGGCAACAGTTAAATATCGACTTAAGCAACAGCTATATGAAGCTTTTGATTGAATATTTCCTACCTATTGAGACTGACTTGGCCGAAAAAGTAGAGGCTTTGAATAAAGATCTACGTACACGATTCAGAGGCGCAGTTTTTGAGAGAAAAAATTGACAATATGTATGCCCAGGTGGCCATCTACAGTGATAAATTACAACAAATAAAATATCGAAAATTACAGCGTGATTATAGGGATTTTACATCTGGACATGTGTTTGCTTGGCCTAGGAATAATCAGTTTAATGATTCGGGGAATCCATCTACACGTTCCATCCATATTCACCCGAACACTCATACCAATGAACATTCAGTCACTGATATGGTTTCTTTAAGTGATAATAATAATGAAACTGATGTAGCGGCCACGTCACTGAACGGAAGTTTTGAATCGAGCGCCTCTTTGTGGTAGCCACTCCGCCGAACCAACAAGCTCTAGTGACCCATAATGATTCCAATGCAATGGGGGCCGGACCCAAAGCTTCCAGTGGGAGTTTGGAACATTTTTTGCCTTTTCCCATGCAGTTTCGGGAAACAGCAAGAACCAAATCAAGCAGTCGAGGGTGCAGAAAGCAAAAGTTTTCAGGAGGAAACATGGAGGTAAGATGACGAACCAGGAATTGAATCAACTTATATTTAATTTTTCAAGGTTTGAACTGAACTCTGCAGACTCCTCTTTATTAAATAAAGGTTTATCCTTTATTCCATCGCAAGGCAGTAGCCTAAGCAAATTATTAAATGAGTTGAGATTGTTTGGATGTGCTATTTCACTTAAATTGATGTTTGCGATGATAACAAGTTAGAGACACAGCCAATTAATAGTTTTAAGCATAAAAGCACTTTCATTCCAAATGCACCTGTTAATGTAGAGTGTTTCATAAAAATGTGTGAGAAAGATTTTTATTTTTTGCAGCAAACATGTAAATGTTTATATTTTAATTTAATCAAGGAAGAACATTAATCTTTATATTCTATGCCTAGAAATGCTGAACTCACTATAAAACCCGCCGCAAGGGAGGGGGTGTGGTGTTGTTGAATACTTGTGATTATAATGAGGCCATGTTAGAAATGCTTAAAGATACCAACACTTATATTAAGATTAGTTGGGATACCTTCACTAAAATTGTTAGAAAGGTATATGATGATCTGTATGACCTGTTAATGTGTAGACAGATCACTCAAGAACTATATAATTATTTTATGATTGATTTCCCATTAATTCCTTACATTAAAGGCTTACACAAGGTTCATAAGAATGTTTTACCCCCTCCGATGTGACCCATAGTAGCTGGAGAAGGATGGGTGACTGAGAATATTTCACATTATCTACAGACAGCATTGGGACCCTTGACAAGGAATATTCCCACCATTTTAAAAGATACATATCAGTTGATAGAGCAGTTAGATAGTCCAATAATGCAAGAATTGCTTTCTCCCTCCTGTATATTAGTAACTCTTGATGTCAAGAATTTATTTACCTCAACCCCGAATGATTATGGTATTGAGGCTGTTAGAGACATACTGAACTCAACAGAGGGGTTCAGTAAAGAACAGCAGATGCTCATCTGTACTTTACTAGATACAGTACTATCCAACAATGTTTTTATGTTTCAGGATACATTATATGCACAAAAATGGGGGCTTGCTATGGGCACCCCATGTGCAAATTCTTATGCAAATCTTGTGATGCACTGCTGGGAAAAGATGTTTTTATTCAACAGTACATTCTATCCACATGTGCTTCTCTATAGACGATCTGTGGATGATATACTACTTTTTTTGCAATGGTAGTATGGATATGTTGAAGGCCTTTGTGAGTTACCTTTGAGACGACTACTGATTTTTTAAGATTTACAATGGAGTCATCCTATGTAAAGATCAACTTCTTGGATATAACTATTACCAAGGATCTATTAGGCGGCATCTCCACCTCTCTGTACAGGAAGCCGTGTTGGAAGAATGCACTGTTGCATTACAGCAGTATGCATCCTCGTTTTGTATTTTCAAACATAGTAAAAAGCCAATACATAAGAATTAATAAAATTTGTAGGAATGAATCGGATAAGCATGAACAACTTAACACCATGGAAAGACTGTTTATAGAAAGAGGATATACTGGCACCATGGTAAGAGCAATGAAGAGGTTAGTTATAAACACACCAGATCAAGATGGGGTTAGGACATATGATACATATTTTGGTTTTTAAAAAGTCTTTAATGGCCCTAGAAAAGTTTTTGACAGTTCTAAAGTTGCTTTTACAACTAGATATACTAATGATAATAAAAGGATAGTAGATATTGTCAGAAGGAATTGGAATGTACTGACTGTAGACCCCTCCATTATTAAAATAATAGGAGAGACACCAATGTTTAGATATAAGAATAGTAAGAATCTTAAAAGGCTACTCTGTATAGAACACACACATACAGAGCAGGAAGAGATACATAGGGAATGGTTATGGTCAGGTACCGTCCCATGTAATAAATGTAGTTTATGTAGCTTTATTACTGATGAACAATCTTTTGTTCACCCCATATTAGATTATGTGTTTACACCAAAATTTCATGCGACATGTACTAGTATGAACCTTATTTATTTACTACGTGTACTGAATGTACAGCATTTTATGTAGGGATGATTTCAAGGAATTTAAAAGACAGGATGTATAATCACATATATGACATCAGGAAAAAGAATCAGCTTAATGCACTAGCCAAACACATTGTTGTCCACACGGACCACAGTTTCAAGTTTAGAGTTTTACAGTTAGTTATTAATAATAAGAGGGGTGGTGATAATATGAATTATTTAGAGTCAGTAGAGTTATGTTGGATTTTTAAATTGAGAGCGCATGTGGAACCGGGTCATAACCAATTCATTAGTATTAAACCTATTCTTGCTGCACGTAGATAGACAGACAGTTTAACAGGATTATTCAATTTATGTGAATTGCTGTTGTATATATGGTAGTAATTTCTATTGTATTATTATAGATTAATTCTAGTTGTAATTTTATTTATTGTGATATTGTATTTAATATTATATATTATGGTTACATTTCATTTATTACACACTTACTTATATGCTTATATTCATTTATTTCTGTTTTTATCCTGATTAGAATGAATTTGTTATATGATATCCCCGTATATGGATTTACAAGTATTGGGAAAGCTGTACAGTTGTGAATAAGGTTTTAATATATTGTATAATGCAGCCATGGAAACTAGTGACTGAGGTATAACAATGAGTTAATTTAATTTGATTGATTGATTGATATGATGTGTGTTAATTGAATCAGGTGGAATGAATATATAAATATCTTGGAATTTAACCAGTTTGTTGAAATCTGATGAAGCATGCCCTGGCAGCACATGAAAGTGCTTATTTTATGTCCTTGGAATAAACCTTGTTTATGTTTCAGTTCGTGGTGGTCCTTTTCTGTTTTTTTTTTTTTTTTTTTTTTTTTTTTTCTGATATTGATCAAGCATGTAAGGGATTGGGGTGGCTAACTAGGATAGCAGCAGACAATTGACAGCTCTGTGAGACAGCAGGAAATGTATCCTCAGTACTGCCCTACCCATACCATGCAGTACCACCCTAGATGACAAATACCAC
Organism: Protopterus annectens; assembly: GCF_019279795.1. NCBI lineage: Eukaryota > Metazoa > Chordata > Ceratodontiformes > Protopteridae > Protopterus > Protopterus annectens. Next base: position 243,071,224 of record NC_056736.1, on the reverse strand, counting down.
TGCAGTATATGTGGTGAGCCAAATAACTGGGTGGCGGTCATAGGTCAAATGCATGGATGTCAAAGTGGGTGTCCCATACCCACCACCAACCCCACACAGCAGATTAGCTGTAGAAAACCATACAGAAATGCCTGGCAAAGGCCCCCACAAGGTGACATCCATGAAATCCCCACCCACAGACTCTTACACAGTGATATCACAGCAGGACTGGCAGTGGCAGAATGTCTTTGAAAGGTAAGAAGTCTGAAACTACAAATGTTTATGCCAGAACAATCTGACCTGCAGTTGATACTGTTATGCTTGTAGTCTGAAAGATAGGTCAAACTACTATGCTAAATGGGACCAAAATGTTAAGCAAATATCAGCACAGCCTGTGCAGATGTGTATTGTGTACAGTTGTGCCCTCTCCCCCATAGTCCCATAGAAATGCAGTAACATGTTTCTAGACTTATGCAGCATCCAGCTGTCACCCATAGTGATGGCACAATAGTAACAGAGTAATAGTGTTCACAACTAAAAGCTTTTGGGTCTATTCAAACCCAGTACACTTTCCCTTTCCCTACTTTAACAGTCCTACAGATATCAGTCATCTTAGAAGTGCCTTCTATCAGACCTTAGTCCCATAAACTCTGTGGCATGTGTGATAACTGCATAACACTATAGTACAAATAACTAGAGAGGTTGGAGTTATATTCTCAGTCCTGGCAAAAGTAAAAAAGTGTATGACAGTCATACCTCTCAACCTGGAAACATCAAAACTCTCAAGGCCCATAAAAATAGGTACAAATCTGTACGCTGATTAACATCTAATTTGCTTACATAATTATGTAACCCCCACCCACTCCAATGGAATTGTGGTATACCAACTTCCCATCACAAACTGAAGAACAGAAAACCAAAATATGGCACAGCACCAGAGTCCCCTGCAGCCATTCCAATGTCCCATTACCTGGCGATTTCTCCCCATTTTCAATAAACACTAATGTGCGCATACTGCTTTACTTCTACAATGATTATTTGGATTTTATTTTTACATTTTGCAGCACAACAATGCACAAAACACTAACAGACATCCGCTAAACAAAGCAATACTGTCTCACAATGAAAATAGACTTGACATTAAAACTTATCTGCCCTTGAAACTCACATTCATTGAAATAGCATTGAAACCCACACATCACATCCAAAGAAAATGCATCTGGCCAGTGGTGGATAAATATTACCTTTGGGCTGTTTTCAAATCATTGGGCCCTTGCACACAAAACAAGAAACATACATGTGTTCTTTTCTTTGATACACCTTCCTGACTTTATTAAGTTATATTTCTTGTATAATACAGCACACGTGTTAGACAGAGCACATTTTAAATTTATTGTTTGAGCATTTTTCCAGTAGGCTGTACTGCAGGCAATGAAACAAAATGCATGAACCAATATTGACAAAACTGCCCAATTCAGAACATTTCCATCATAAAAGTCTACTTCCACACCCACACCATAAATAGAATGACAGTAGTGTAAGCCACAGGCATCTTGCACAGCTTCTCGCACTTATTTTCAACTTCAGTTTTTGTTTTGGGGGGGGGGCAAAAGGTCAAAAACCAGGGACACATTTTAAACATTGCTTGTATAATTTTGGAAAGTTGCTAGAAAACAATGTGTTACCACCATGCATGTCACTGGCAAGACTTGTACCCAATAACCTATGCACTATAGTCAGAGCAACATACCACTATGCCAAATCAGCAGTTTCCTGAAAAAAGGAAGACTGAAACTTAATGGCTATCATTTAGTGAATTCAGTTCTCACTTCTCACCATAGCTCTCAACCTCTTAGCACAAAAAACCTGGACAAACAATGCCAGTAATGGGGGAATACAAATTCAGTTTTCACTTCTCACCATAGCTCTCATCTCTTAGAAGAAAAAACCTGGACAAAGCTCACAAGTGGTGGTGTCTAGGGACTTACCAGGGACACATTTTAAACATTGCTTGTATAATTTTGGAATGTTGCTAGAATAAAATGTGTTACCACCATGCATTTCACTGGCAAATCTTGAAACTAGGACCATATGCACTACAGTCAGAGCAACATACCACTATGCCAAATCAGAAGTCCTCTAAGAAATAGGAAGACTGAAACTTAATGGCTATCATGTAGTGAATTCAGTTCTCACTTCTCACCATAGCGCTCAACCTCTTAGCACAGAAAAACCTGGACAAAGCCAATAATGGGGAATACAAATTCAGTTCTTACTTCTCACTCACCATAGCTCTCAACTCTTAGCACAAAAAACCTGGACAAACAACAAAGCCAGTAATGGTGGAATACAAATTCTGTTCACTTCTCACCATAGGCTTAATCCTCAACTCTTAGCACAAAAAATCTAGGCAAAGCTCAGAAATGGTAGGCTTGGGACTTTGGGGTCTTTTTACCCTGTACCAAAGGTACAGGGTTTGAGCCTGAATACTTCTAGCCACCATGTGTATTACATGGGGGTATTTTCACACACACACACACACACACACACACACACACACACACACACACACACACACACACACACACACCTTAGCTGAGTCCAAATGATTCCTCCAACAATAATCCACTTCAATACAAGTCCTGCTGTTAACATTTCCTGGCCCGCTCTTGATAAATAAATCCAGCAAGAATAAAATAATCCACTTATTCACTTGATGCCCCTTCTGAGGAAATGAGAGTGCTACTGTTAATTCAGAAACCAAAAGAAAAAAATGGAAATGAAGGAGTGCCACTTGGGAATTGTGGCACCCCTTCATTTGGACCCAAAAACTCAGTAAAAGCCGAGTAATTTGGTATGGTTGAGAGGTATGATGACAGTTATGTGTGCAAGACTGTGAGAGTTGTGTGTTTGTAGGTGAATCAGTTTTATGCCATTCCCACCCACAACACTTCACACTGCCCCACCTTACAAGTCCAGATGATGGCAGTCCCTTATCAGCAACTTTGGTCAGCTGTAAGCCCTATAAACTCAGTATTGTGTGCGATAAATGTTCAACACTATATGTGTGTGTGGGTATGTGTGTTTGTAAGCAGAAGTGTTATGATATGTTTCCTTCCCACTGCCCTACTTTATCAGTCCTGCTGATGTCATTCCCCATATCAGCACCTTTGGCCAACTTTCAGCCCAGTAAGCTCTGTAGTGCATGCAATAACTGTGTAATGCTATGGTACAAATAACTGCTTAGATAGGGGATCTACTGTCACATCCGGCAAGTGTGTGAGTGTAAGGGGTTACATGTGTCTGTCTGTAGGACAAAGCATTTTGATAGGTTTAACACCCACTCCCCTACTTTATCAGTCCTGTTGATATCATTTCCCATATCAGCACCTTTGGCCAGCTCTCAGGACAATAAGCTCTGTAGCACATGCGATAACTGCGTAACACTATGGTACAAATGGGTAGGTAGGGGTATTATTTTGATAAGTTTAACACACACTGCACTACCTTTTCAGTCCTGCTGATGTCATTCCCTTTATAGGTTCACAAGTGTGTAGTAGGCTAATGGCCCAGGACCCTTTACAAGCCTAGCGTATAGAAGGGCCCTGCCATTGTGCCACCCAATGCTACTTCTCAGTGCCTGTATCAAGTATGCCACTGCAGTGATCCTTAGGTTGAACTGTCTATTACCCATCCACTCATCAAGATTTCTCTGGAACATGGTCAGCTAGGTGCTCTGCATGACATGTATGGGAAGTGTATTCCCAGGGCATTCGCAGTCTCTTGGTGAGGGATCTGTACCACCAGCATGTTGTGGGGATTGTGGTACTGGGGTGGAAGTCTCTGCAGTGTGTGGTGTGGATGGGTTTATATGTAGCATTGCTAAAACAGCAGGGTTAGACATGGCTTTGTAAGTCAAGCACAGATAGCTGCTAACTAGGTGATATGACAGAGAATAGCTTGGGTCTTCAGAGTCTGTCTGTGTAGGACGTGTGTTTAATGCCTAGTGAACCCCTTTGTGAGGTGCTTCTGTGGCCTCTCCAGCTGTAGCAGGTGTCTAGTGAGGTACATGGCAAATGGGCCATAATACTTGAGGAGTGTTCTAATGAGGGAATAGTAGAAAGAGATCATTACCATTGTCTTCCTAGAAGCAAAACCCTTGGTAATGCAATGTGCTATATAGAAGGACTTACTGACCACAGTGGCAATCTTGTGCTTGAAGGAGAATTTGTTGTCAACCTGTGTCCCCAGATCTGTTATAATGCTTACAGTGTTATTTGGGCTCCTATTGATGTGGTACCTACTGGGAATTGAGTGCTTTACCAAAGGGGATGATGATGCATTTTGCGGTGTTAAGCTCCTGGCCATGGTTTCCACAACACTCATTGGTCTGACTGAGGCCTTTCTGTAGGATGTCTGCATCACATGTGGAGTTCATAATAGCTCCCAGATTGTAGTCCTCTGTGAACTAGGCTGGCCAGATTTCCTTTGTGTTTGTCTGGACTCCTGAGAAGTAGATGCTGGACAGGACACTATCCATTACTGATCCCTGTGGGACTCCACTCGTGACTGCTTGCCAGTCTGACTTGGAGTTTGCCACTGTAACACTCTGTGTTCTGTGAACCAATTTGCAAACCACCCACTGATATGGGGGTTGATGCCTAGTTTGTTGGGTTTATCAATAATTCCTGACTGAGGAATGGTATCAGAAGCCTTGACCAGTTTGAGGTAGGCTGTATGCAGTGCCTTACTGTTATACACAGCCCTGGTGACTCACTCAAAGACGTCAACCAGGTTGAGCAGGCATAATCTGCCATTCACAAAGCCAAAATGTGTGGGGTCCAGAGTTAGGTGATCACCTATATCTTGGTCAATCAGGTCCCTAATGATGTGATCCATACCCATACATAGTATACTTGTCAGGCTAAGGGCCAAATAATCCCCAGGGTCTATAGATGCTACCCCTTTATGGAGAGGGATGACTGTAGTACTGTGCCATTTTGGAGTGACAAAGCCTGAGGTGAGGCTATGACTGACCAGGGCACACAGATGTGGTGTCAGGTCCCTTTGTATGTCATGTAGAATGCAGCAATGGATTTGTTGGGGTCCCAGGGAAGTTGTATTCTTGCTTGTGGACAATGTAGGTCTAACCTGGCCTGCAGTAATGCTGAGTGCCTGGCATTCATCTGCCATTGTGATTGTCCCCTCCGGGGGGAAATAGTGGTAAAGCTGGGACTGAATGTGTTGGCAAGACTGCAGCCAACATCTGTTGTCTCAGGATAGGAATTAGCATTGTGCAGTAACTCACAGCACTTGTGGTTATTGCTGTGGAGATTGTTGATATAACTATCAAAGGCTTTTGTGATTGTCATCAGTGTCTACTGCAATTCTGCCTTCATAGCTACCTGTAGGTGATTCCATGAGAGATCCCAAGTTGTGTTTGAGGCTAATAAGGGAGTTTATCAGTCTTGGACACCACCTTTTTCTGCAATAGTGTTCTCCTTCTGTTGTACACTTTAGTAATGTCAGGGGACCATCACATTGGCTTCCAGTGTTTGGAGGAAAGTGTCTGGGTTCAATTGGCTATGGCTAGTACCATGCATCCATGTACATGTTTGTGTAGTGCATATGTGTATGATTCAACAGTCATGCATCTATTTCCCATTGGCATGGGTGCAGTGAAATTATCCATCCCTGTTTTTATGACTGCAAAGTCAGCTTTGGAGGGGTTTTGCAAGGTGGTTACCTTTGTGGGGATGTGGGTGAGATGTTGAGCTTCATGTTGAATACATCATGCTTGGATCTGACCAGGTAGGGATTGACAATTGTGGTGGAGCAACAGTCCCATATGTAAGTAATCGACACAGGTCAAGGTTGTTGCATCCTCTACTGGGGGTCAGTATGAGCTGGTCCAGGGCATTGGAACTGATGAATTCCAGGAAGTGTTGGGCCAGTGTTCTGGTGATTGACTACTTTCCCGGGGTGATGGAGGCACAGTTGAAGTTTCCTCCTATGTCAGTGTTGGATGGGACCTTCATAGATGCTAGGGTGTTGAGGAATGTGCATTGACAGTCTAGGGACATAGATGGGGACTGATAGCAGGCTCTGGCATGGATTGCATTATTACCCAAAATCAGTTGTACTGGAAGTACCACTGATGTATTATGCTGGGATACTAGTCTGGAGGTGTGCATATTCATTATGAATATGGAGACAACACCACCTGTGGAGGTGTGGTCCCTGTTTGGAAGATGACTGCTGTGGAATGTGTCATAGCCTGTTAGTGCAGGGCTGCTGTCTGCTGCTGTGAACCACTATTCAGTTGAAGCACAGATATCAATGTCCTCCACTCTGAGAAGTGCTTTGAGTGACTGCATCTTGACAGTTATATGTCTACTGTTGAGCAGCATGACCCTCAGATCGCATACATGTATAGCTGTTATGGTGGTAATTTGATTTGGAACACTGCCTAATAAGGCACTATAGGGGTAGCAAGAAACTTGCCCTGTACCTGGAAACCCAGGGCTGACAGATTTTGGACATCTCTGGCAAGACAGTGAGGTCTGTCAATCATGTTATTTCAAGCAGAGAGATATTGGGTCCCCTGAGAATGACACACAACATGTAAGCCAATGTTGCAGCCAAATATCTGTAGATGGTACTGCAACATCATTCTGGGTGATGGCAGTATACTGCTCAGGGCTGCTGTCACACCTGCCAGTACCACATAATCTGAGTGTTCAACCATGTCTCTTGTCATGTAGTCCAGGGAGGTGTGTCTCAGGTCATTCACACCCATACGGATGATGACAGAGTGATACTTGTAGTTGTTGTGGAGTGGCCTGACTGGGTGTGTCATGTTGGATGCTGGCATGTAATAGTGAGTTGGCTGTTACCTGCTCCACAATCAAGTTAGTGAGTGGGACATCTGTGTGCTGCAGTACTGAGTCACCCATGATCACTGTATTGTGCAAGGTGGTTAGCCTTAGGAGTTTAGGTTGAGGGGCACACAGTGTAGGTGACATATGTGTCCTTTGGCATGTGCTAGGTCGTGGTATCTGAGTGGGTGTCTGTCTTGCTGGTCTGTGCTGTTTGTGTAAATGTCCATTGAGTGCCTCTGTGAAGGTGGGTGTGTGGCTTTTCAGTATTTGTCAGGGCTGTCATAGTGGCTGTTGTGGTGAGCTATGTGCTCCACATGGTGTGGTGCAGGTGTTGATCTTAACCTTGTTACCAGATAGTCCAGTATTTGCTGGAGAGTGCATATTTCCACATTTGGCTATATAGGGGTAACTCTTCCTGGTCTGAGTGTTTGGAGTATAGAGGAGAGGGTTGTCTGTATACATGAGACAGTTGCAACAGTGCTTCAGAATGAACAAGTGTACCAGGTTAATGGTTGGAAGCACAGAAAACCACACTGCAATCATGCCAGGAGTGGTGGCCATAACTAGTAAGTACTGGGGCTAATTCCATGATGAGCAAGTACTGTTGATGGCTCCCAGGTGTGATACACTTATTGATGCAATAACATGTTGAAGTGCAAGACAGAAAAAGCTAGCAAGATGTAAGGGAAAAACTGAAGGCACCTGTAATACTTTACCTCAGCTGTGCAGTTATCAGCAAATTTGGCCACTTGTAAGTCCAGTAAGCTCTGTAGCATATGCAATAACTGTGTAACACTATAGTACAAATAACTGGATAGGCAGGGGTTTTAATCTCAATACTGGCAAGTGTGTGTATTTGTGTATTTCTGTACCACCTGTTACACTTTCCCCACCCTACTTTACTACTGCTGTTGCCATTCACCTTATAAGTACCTTTGGACAAGGTGAAATTGTGTAAGCTTCATGGAACATCTGCTAACTGCGTAGTACCATAATACAAATAACTAGATAGGCGGGAGTTCTAATTTCAATACAGGCAAGTCTGTGTGTGTGAATCAGATACTGTGTGGCTTATACCAATTTGAGTTTTGTGCCACCCTTTAAACTTCCCCCACCCTACTTTACTAGTGCTGTTGTTGTCCTTCACCTTAGAAGTACCATTGGACAAGATGAAATTATGTAAAATTTGTGGCATGTCTGCTAATTGTGTAATACTGTAATACAAATAACTAGATAGGCAGGAGTTCTAATCTCAATACTGACAGCTGTTTGTGTGTGTTTGTGTGAGAATCATGTACTGTGAAGGTTATGACATTTTGAGTTGTATATCACCATACTCATCCTAATTTAGTAGTCTTCTTGATGGCATTCACCTTATAAGTACCTTTGGATGAGGTGAAATTGTGTAAGCTCTGTTGTGTGTCTGATAACTGCATAACACTATAGTAGACATGAATAGATAGGTAGGAGTTCTAATTTTAATACTGGTGTGTGTGTGTGTGTGTGTGTGTGTGTGTGTGTGTGTGTGTGTGTGTGTGTGTGTGTGTGTGTGTGTGTGTGTTTTGTGTGGCTGATACCATTTTGATGTATGTACCATACATGGCAGGTGACCACCTTCTGATGCCATTTACTTTATATAGTGAGGTAAAAGCATCTGCCTCACATACAGCATGTGAAACCATTGTACAGATTATACCAGTCCTCTGTACAGATGTGTCTGGAACATCCAGGTGTTTGGAACCTATTAGTGCTCTGTCTGCTTTAACAATGCCCATGTATGTGATATTGCTGCCAAATAGGCCACAGTGAGTGTACTGGCATATATGGCGGCTTCAGGTATCATACCTGACTGAAACAGCATACTGATACAACATCTGCTACCCTCACAATTGTCCAGGCTTGTAGGTGCAATACATGAGTCCAGATGCTTGGTTTTACAAGTGAATTGTTCATGTCATGGGTCACGTTAAAGGTTGGAAAAGGTGTGGACTGACATATTGTGGTCTCAATCAGTATATATCAGAAACAAATGGCATCTGAACAGATGTGTGTATGCATTTTATATCCACTGTACAGCAGTAATGTTTCTTAAATGTCCCTACCTTAGTCAGTTTGTCCAACACATTATGTTGGTGTCTGTCCAGATGTCTTGCACTGACAGGTTGTGAGGTATGCTACAGAAATGTTTCATTCTCTTCAAATAGGCCCTTGTAGTGACCCCTGTGATGCAATACAAACCCCAGAAGCGAACGTGCACATAAAGCAATATGGCTATTAGTCATAGTTGTGTGCATGGTAACTTGCATGCCCTCCACATGCCTGGGGTATTGCCAAAGCACAACTGAACAATTCCATACACACCAGCTTCAGGCTGCTGTCCCATATGCAGACCAGAGTGACCTATGTAGTTGTAGGATAGAGGTATTGTCAGCAGACTCACATGTGCCCTTGGTAAAGGATAGATGCAGCGCGTCTGCACATTTACAGTGCAACACCCAATAATACACAATTTGTTTTCCTTCACCATAGATTTGCACTTTTGTGCATTAGAAATCCCCATCAACAACTGCAATCTGACCTGGCACATGCATGTAGATACTGTACAGATACAAGTATGTCTCATACAATACTCTACTAATCCCCTCTGGGACCTTACCTGCACACTCCTTGTCCATTGTGTGGGTGCCACCCACCTCCAGCAAGTGAGCTTTGTACCCTGGTGTTGTACTGTGATGGGTGGCCCAAGCTTGGCAAGGATCTCCTTATTTGGTGTCAGTGGAGGCTGCATGGCTGGGCCCCCACCTGTGGTTGTGGGGTCCCTGGCCATGGTAGCAGCCCTTTGCCAGGCATGGCATATGAGGTTGGTGGAATGATGCTGCACCTGCTCATATGTATGTGTGTGCAGGCCCATCTAATTTACCCTGTGGACAGGGTCATCCCACAGGGTGGTCCTGTCCCATAGATGTTGTTGGCTTCAGCTCAACAGTACTGTGTGGTTCTGTATTAAGGCTTCCATTATCAGGTTGCATTCCACTGGTGGAAAGGTGTCCCACTGGTGATGTGATATTGCACCTGGTAGACACTAACAGGGAAGCACATCACAGGACCCATACATTTGGCAAAAGAATGTCCAGTACCTGCTCAAGTATCTTGAATACCAGTAGCCAACTCTCACAACCATACAAGTTGCCACCACTCGCAACTACACCGTACCCCTGTAATCAATTAGCACAGTATCACCTTGCATTGCACTCCTGGTCCTGATAGTTTCCTAGGTTCATAGGTAGGTACTAGCCTATTGACCCTAGGGCTTATATAAGCCTAGCCAAAAGGTACCCTGGCTTTTGCCACCCAAGAAAATTATTTTCCTGTGCCCCTATCAAGCAGAGCCACAGAAGTGATCCCTAGGGTAATTTTCCTATCCCCCATCCATTCATCAAGATTTTTCTTAAAGAGTGCTAATGAGGAGCTTTGTCTGATGAAGATAGGTAGTTTGTTCCAGAGTATGGGAAGTCTCTGGGACAGGAATCTATCCCTCCAGCATGTTCTGTTTATTGTGGTGACAAGGTTTAGGTCCCTAAAGTGTGTAGCTCAGAGAGATTGGGATTTCTTTAAGTGGAGCATGTCCAACAGCTCTGGGTTTGACATAGCTTTGTCTGTTAGACAGTGCTAGCCTCAGAGTTGGTGATATGTGACAGAGTAAAGCTGGAGTTCTTTGAGACAGTATGCGTAGGGCAACTGTTTGAGGCCAGTAATCCTCATTGTGAGGTATTTCTGCGGCCTTTTCAGTTGTTGTAGTTGTCTTGTGAGGTACATACCAAAAGGGGCATTGTACTCTATAATGGGTCTAATGAGTGATGAGTAGAGGGGAACAATGACCTATTTTTTCCTGGATGAGAAACCTTTTGTGATGAGGTGTGCCATGTAGAAGGATTTCCTGACTACTGTGGAGATGTGATTATCAAAGGAGAGACTACTGTCCACCTGTGTCCCAAGGTCTCTTATCACACGTTCGGTGTTAAGTAAACTACCATCTGTGTGGTAGTTCATGGTTACAGAGTTTTTACCAAAAGGGATGACAATACATTTTTTTGGCATTGAGCTTGAGGCCATGGCTTTGATACTAAGCATCTGTCTTAGTGAGGCCCTTTTGTAGGATGTCCACATCAATAGGAGTTTTTATTATGGCTCCTAGCTTACAGTCATTTGCAAACTTCATTAGCCAAAAACCTTCTGTGTTAGCCTGTACTTCAGAGAAGTAGATACCAAACAGGAGTGGACCCATGACTGAACCCTGTGGTACTCCACTTGTCACTGGTCTGAAGTTGGATTTGCAGTCTGCTACTTTCACAGTGTGGGCTCTGTCAGTGAGCCAGTTGGCAACCCATGTTATTACATAGGGATTTATACCTAGCTTAGTGGGTTTATCTATAATTCCAGAGTGGGGGATGGTGTTGAAAGCCTTGGCGAGATCTAGATAGGCTGTGTGAAACACCTTACCCTCATCTACAGCTTCGGTGACCACTTCCAAGAAGACTATCAGGTTTAGGAGACATGATCCGCCTTCTACAAACCCGAACTGGGTGGGGTCCAGAGTTTGGTGATTACCATTGTCATTGTTTATAAGTTTCATAATGATACGTAAAGCAAATTATCAGAACACAGCACTACCATGATGCATCACATCACTGTGATGCTGTCTGTTTGGATATGCAAAGTTCTCTGTTGCCAGATGGGCTTGAATGCCTTGATGGCTACAATCACAGTCATTATGAGTCCACTAAAGATCAGATGATAATATAAGAAAGTAGTCAAAGTATGCACAGCTTATCTGAAACAATGCTGTGTTGGTTTGTGATTGACTGTCCAACTGCCTGGTGAGAGATTTATTTTGATTTTATAGTTTATTTTTACCTCTGTTTTTTGCTGCCTATAAGAAGAAAGAAACAGCTCTATAGACAGGAAGATTTACTTTGATTTATATTTTGCTTTAACTCTAAATTTCACTATTGGCTCTTGGAAAGGGAAGGAATTTAGACAGACAAACTCTAGCCATCAAAAGGGGCTTAGTCAGCCATAAGTTCACACAGACTGCAGACAGAACAATCCAGAGCTTATCTGCAACAATCCTGTGTTGGTTTGTGATTTATTAATCTTTACTGTTTCAATGAGGTGAGTCATATTGCCTGCAGTGAGGGCAAGTTGTTTGCATAAGCCATCATTCCTCATCCAGGTCAGTGTAAATTAGCCATCTTCCATGTGGATGGTGTGTGGATTGTGCTGCGGCTTGGTGTGACTACAGTGTGTAATGCAGCTGGGAACACATGCCTGAGTTCATGTAGGATGGAGACAGGGATGATATGACATCCCATGGATAGTTACGTTTGTTGCCTTTCAGTAGGCAATATGTACCTGGTCACTGGTAATGAGGGGAAGGGTGTGGGTCCAGTTCATAGCCACCTATGATGATGCTGAGCCAGGGGGTGATGTTTGCCCTAACCCTATCTGCAGCAGGTTGTCTGTAGCTATGTTGTGTGTATATGTGATCTGATTGACCAATATTACAGGTTGGGTTGGTCTGTTGCCTATGAGATTGCAGACATATGGGAAGATGGCCTTGTGATTGTCCTTAGTGGATGTCTCCAATTTGTACTCATAGTTGGCTTTATAGTAATCCACCTGTGACCATATATGCTTGTTCAGACAATGGCTGACTTGATGCCAGGTTGGTTCCTGCCCCTACTTTGCCCTGAACAGCCACTATAGGGACCAAGTCTGTGCTTTGCGCAATGCTGCTGTCAAGCAAAGGGGATTGCTCTACTTTGTTAGAGGCAGGTATGACAAGTAAGGCATTGCTGGGGCCATACAGCCATGCATGTGTTCAATCAGTTGTTTGAAGTGGGCATGGCCACAAAGTCATAACACAGTTGGGCACCTCTCCAATTTAGTAATGATAATCATGCTTATAGTACTAACCATGGCTGTGTCAGGGCAATGCAACAACCAGTAGCTGTAAAAATGTCACTCTTTTGGGTGCACAGTAACTAAGATTACACATGTGTACAACATGTACAGCTTTTTAAACTGACATTTTGCATCCCATGTCTGTTTTCATGAGGTGGACACATACACCTACTCATACTGACATGTGCGTAGCTAATACCTCACATTCATGTCTTTTCTATGTCAGTATGGCACACTGTATTCACAAACTTGCTGCGCAGTCATCTCTCTCAACCTGTTACAGCAGGGCATCTGTTGGATGCCATGCATACATGGGTGTAATGGGTCAAAATCAATGACCATGTCTCAATACTGCTGTAACATACTTGAGCCACTCAATAGCACAGTAGCCTTTGCACTGACAGGCATCCCCTGGAGGATGTCCAACAGTCATATGGCAGGAAGAGAGGAGAAAGGCTAGGAGGGTGATATTGAGGGTAAGAATGTTTAATGTTGGCAGGATGACTGGTATAGGGACTAGGCTAGCTGATATGATGGCCAGGGGATGGTTTATATATTGTGTGTGTGCAAGAGACCAAATGGAAGAGGATTATGGCTGGGTGTATGGTAGGCAGGTCACAATTGTGCTATCATGGTTTTGACAGGAGGAGGAAGGGGGTAGAGCTTCTACTGAAGGAACAATATGCCAAGAGTGCTATTGGAGAAGGCCATAAATGTCTGATAGAGTGATGTTTCTGAAGCTGTAAGCTGATGGTGTAATGATGACTGTTGTTAGTGCATATGCTATGCAGGTTGGTTGTGTAATGAATGAGAAAGAGAAATGTGAAAGTTGGATGATGTGGTGATGAAAGTACACAAGGGTGACAGACTGGTCATTGCAGCAGATGTCAATGGGCATGTTAGTGAAGGGAACAGAGGGGATGGGGACTTGATGGGTATGTATGGTGTTAAAAGGAGTGGAGACAGTGAGATGATAGTGGAGTTTGCAAAAAGGATGGACATGGCTGTGGTGAATACGTACTATAACACAAGGGAGAAGCATAGAGTGACATACAAGACTGGACTAAGATGCACACAGGTGGAGTATATCCAGTGTAGGAGGGCCAGTTTGAAGGAGATTGGAAACTCTAAAGTGGTGACAGAGGAAATTGTATTTAGGAAGCAGAGAATGTTGGTATGTAAGATGATGTTGGTGATCGAGATGAGGAGGAGTGTGGGAGCAGCACCAAGGATCAAATGGTGTGAACTGGGAAAGGGTAATTGTGAGGTGGTGTTCAGGGAAGAGTTCAGACAGGTACTGGGTGGCAGTGACAATCTAACAAATATCTGGTTAAGTACAGCAGAGCTGGTAAAGGAGACAGCTAGAAAGGTGCATGTAGTGACATTTGGATGGAGGAAGCAGTACAAGAATGCCTGTTGGTGGACTGAGGAAGTACTAGACAGTATAAACAGACAGAGGTTGGGGAAGAAGGTGTGAGATTGTCAGAGAGATGAGGGAAGTAGGCAGAAGTATGAGGAGATGATGTGCATGGGAAAGAGAGAGGTGGCAAAGGCTGAGGATGGGCATATGAAAATTACTATGACAGGTTGGACACTAAGTAGGGATGAAAGGAATTGTACCTATTGACTAGACATATGCACTGAACTCGCAAAGATGTGCAGCAGATAAGAGTGATAAAGGATGATGAGGTATATGTACTCACAAGCGAGTAGAGAGTGTTGAGCACATGGACAGTGTACTTTGAGACGCTGATGAATGAAGACAATGAGACAGAGAAGGTTGGATGATGTGGGTATGGTGAATCTGGAAGTGCAATGGCTTAACAAGGAAGATGTAAGGATAGCTATGAAGAGGATTAATACTGGCAAGCCTGTTGGTCCATATTACACACCTGTGGAAGCATGGGGTTGTTTAGGTGAAATGGCAGTGGTGTGTTAGCTAGACTGTTTACTGATATCTTGGCAAGTGTGAGGTTGCATGAGGAGTGGAGAGAAAGTGCTTGGTTACGGTGTTAAGAATGAGGATGATGTGTAGAGCTGTGATAACTACAGAGAGATAACATTGACCAGTCACAGCATGAAGTTACGGGTAAGAGTAGTGGAAGTTAGGTTATGGAGGGAAGTGAGGAGTACTGGTTAGCAGTATGGTTTCATGTGTGGAAAGGGCACTACTGATGTGATGTTTGTGGAATACATAGAAAGTCAGGAGGTGCTCTGTGTCTCTCTGTACTTACAGAATGCATATGACAGGGTGCCTTGACAGGAGTTGTAGTATTGTATGATGAAGTCATGGGTGGAAGTGATATATGCCAGAGTGATACAGGATATGTACAAGTGTGGCGTGACAGCACTGAGGTCAGCATTAGTATTGATGGATGTGTTTAACATGGAGGTGGGATGACATCAGGGATCAGCTGTGAGCCCTTTCTGATTTGCAATGGTGATGGACAGGTTGACAGACAAGATCATACGGGAATCCCTGTTGACTATGTTATTTGCAGATGACATTGTGATCTGTATTGAGAGTAGGGAACAGCTTCTGGAGACCCTGGAGAGTTGAACATATGCTCTAGAGAGGAGAAGAATGAAGGTCAGCAGCCCTAGGACAGAATATCTGTGTGTGAATGAGAGGGAGGATATCAAATTTTTGAGGATGCATGGAGTACAGCTGACAAAGGTGGATGTGTTCAAATGATAGGGATCAGCATTTCAGAGTAATGAGGAGTATGGGGACAGATGAGGAGAGAGCACAGGCAGGTCGGAGAGGGTGGAGAAGAGTTTCAGGACTGATTTGTGACAGACGAGTACCAATAAACATGATATGTAAGGTCTACAAGAGGGTAGTGAGACCACATATGTTATATGGGTTGAAGACAGTGGCATTGACAAAAAGGCAGGAATCAGAGCTGCACATGGCAGAGCTACAGATGTTATGATTCGCACTGGGTGTGACACGGGTGCACAGGTTTAGCAATGTGTATATGACAGGCTCAGGCCATGTTGGATGGATATGAGACAAAGTTGAAGAGGCAGCATTACATCAGTTTGGACATGTGCTGAGGAGGTGTGCTGAGTATATTAGGAAAAGGATGATAAGGATGTAGCTGCCAGGTAAGAGGAAGAGAGGAAGGCCTCAGATAAGGTTTCTGGATGTGGTGAGAGAGGACATGCAGCTGGTTGGTGTGAGACAGAAATATTCAGAGGACAAGCAGAAATGGCAACAAATGATCCACTGTGGCAATCTCGAATGGGAAAAGCCAGAGGACAATGAAGGGGGATGTCGTAAGGTCAGTCTTCACAGATGTGGCAAGGATTTGACAGACATAACACAACTCTATGGGTAAATGACTACAAATATGAGGCACACATATGGTCAGTGTGCAGAACACTGGACAGTTGAATGGTATGAGCTCAGTATATAACATGCAGTTCAACACTCACATCTGCAGGAGTACTTTACTATGCAAATACCATGTATAGGCGTCTCACATTTCTGAGACAAACAAGTATATCTTAATTGTATTCAAAAGAAAGATATGGATATGTACAACATCCCAGTAGCTGGCCTAGTCACTACAGACAGAGCCACATGCTATGGCCAGCAGTGCTGTTCAGCAGTACATCAGTACAGTAAGTCTTGTTGAGACATATGCTTTCAAACCCCTATTTTCCATTATTACAGACCACCTACTGCATTCCATTACATGCTTACTTCTTTCACATACCTTTTTTTTTGTTTTTCTGGATTTTTCACAGATATATTCTTTATTGTTTTTCTCACACTACTTCAGCTTTGCACTGATGGACTGTCTATGACAGAGGTGGTTTGAATAGATGGCAGCTTGTCTTTTGTAGGTAATGTTTATGACCATGTGATGGCCTGAGCACCAGTTGGTGTTCCCCAGTTGCTGATTGCATGCAGAACAGCTGTGTAGTTATTCCAATAACCAATGTCATGACAACACACTTCTATAACTGACTACTCAATGTGGGCATTGGCCTTTTCCCTTACCTGTGAGGAAGACATCCTTGAGGTGTGTGAGCTAATACCTCTAAGAACAAGACCTGTGGAGACAAGCCAACTAAATGGTGGAGAAGATTCAAGACTTAGGGGCAGGATGTGAGTATTGCTGTTATATGTCTTGAATACTGCTTGTTTAACAGGGTTTGTCAGAACATGCTACTTCTGCATGGGTTTCAGTCTGACAAAGTTCTGTGTCTGTACAGCTCACAACTGTAGGACTATACACATAATGGCTAGATATTTGTCTGTTATGTTTGGTCTGTTCCCCAGACATGTGTTGTCCTTGGCAAATCAGCAGCATACTCTGGTGATTGCAATCAGTAAATGCATCTATTTGTGTTTCAGACTTTCTATCCCTATTCTATCAGTTTACTATTTACAATTTACTATTTACTATTCTATCAGTAAAGATATGTTACAACAAACTCTGCAACATCAGCAATTTTCTCAGTGTATAACAGAAATATTTCAAGTATGGCCATGTTTTTTGGCCTCTGTCCCAAATTATGCCAGGCTTTGTACAGATGCCATGCAGTAGGAGGTTAATAGGCAGGGTCTACCATTACATTGGTCTGTCATTCCTGCTGAGGGAAAAAGGTGGACAACATGTGGGACTCTGTGCATTCAAGAGGTTGGTGTATGGAGAATGTTCTTAGATGACCTTGCAACATATTTTATGTGGGGGAGAGTAACAAGTGTTTTAAAACTAGGCTATTAGAACATGTGAGACATTTTACTGATTAGAAAGAAGACAATTCTATAGCTGTACATTTTAATAATTCTCCCCATGGGGGTAGTAGTCATGAAAGAACATTTGTTATGTACAGAATCAGTTTAAATTCTTAAATGTGATACTTTATCCCCTAGGGGGTTAAATGAGTAGTGTAATTGGTGGCTGTGTATATACATGTAATTAAGTGTAGTGAGTTACAAGGTGCTGCTTTGGAAAAAGTCAGTTTTCCAGTTTTATCAAACCGTCATAAAAGAACAATTGTTATGTACAGAATCAATGTATGTTTTTAAATGTGATACTTTATCCCCTAGGGCTTGAATGAGGAGTGTAATTGCAGGCTGTGTATTTAAATGAAGTGTTAGATGCTTCTTCTAATTAAGCAAAGTACTTATTGTAATGTGTTAATCCTTGAAGGCGTTGGCAAAGACAGAGTAAAATGAACTTGTGTGAATTACTGGCATTTTGTATTTTTGTTTCCTATCTTCACTCATTGTAGTTGCTTTGCTGAGAGGTCATTGTAGATGTCTGGCCATTGTGTATGGCCTATCATGATTTTGTAGCAGTGTACTAGTCACTTATTATCTGGACCGGGGGGAGATGTGAGTGTCATGGGTCCCTTTGTATCCAGCTGTGCATGCAGCCCCATTTATAGGTGGTCTATCAGTAGCATATGTTTGTATGGGCATTTAGAGACATGTATATATATATATATATATATATATATATATATATATATATATATATATATATATATATATATACACACACACACACACACACACACACACACACACACACACACACACACACACACACACACACACACACACACACACACACACACACAAACACACACACACACACATGTCAGTATTTCTTGGTAATATATCTGTATATTGTTATACATATATATGTATCTCCACACATATCTATCTATCAATCTATCTATCTATCTATCTATCTATCTATCTATCTATCTATCTATCTATCTCTATATATGTAAATATTTTTTTCATGTATATATTTGTAGATAATCATTCCTGATTGCACAGTATGTCTTTCCTATTGTAAACTGACTGTACTGCATGATATGTTGTAAAAAACATTCAAACATCTCACAGCTAAGATGGCCTAGTGGTAAATTCTTGTGGATATAGTATGCAGGGTCCTGTGTTTAAGACTTGCGAGGGCTGATTGTTTTTTTGCTGGACAGAACAAGGGCTGTTAGATACAGAGAGATTAAATTACTTTTAAGGAGTTGTAAGCGGGTTTACTTGGGTTTGTGTGTCCATAGGCAATGCTAACTTACGGTTAACTATGCTTACACACAGTTAGCCCTAAAAGTGCTTAATCTGAGTTAGCTTCACTTAGCACCGCTCAAACATGCTTACTACCACCTGCTACTGCTTACACCCACTTACCCCATGCTAATTTCTTTAAAAGAAAAGAAAAAAGGGGTGATAAGAAATTGGTGAAAAAGGGGGCACAAAGAGGGGAAAGCAATATGAAAAATAGCTAGGGATGTGCAGGACAGGTTTAGGGAAGGTCCATAGCTGTCCATTTCTTCTATAGCAACAGCTGTGCATATATACAGGATTTGGAGGTAAATTTGGACACTCAAACCCCTGGGAGAGGGGTGAGGACAACAATTATGTGCTGTGAAGCAAATTAGACCAGATTACATGTATCGAGTGGACATATGTGTGAAATGGACAGCTATGTATGGGGCGACATTTTTTTGGGGAACAGATTGCCCTTATTTTTAAGGTGAGAGTGGAATGTTCGGGAATGATATTAGGTATATTTGGGGATTTAGGTTGGGTAGGAAGACAGAAAAGACAGACAAGACAACAGACAGGGGTAATATATGACACATGTGGGGGTAAACACCTTAGATGGGGAGGGGTGGTTGGTAATCGGATGCCCACGAGCACACAATTAGATACAGTAGGATTGAGGTCCCCACCCATGGGCAGTCACCATTGCACCTTCACGGCCCTGAAGGTGGCTGTGCTGGGGGCTGAGCAGGAGCAGCAGGCTGACCCTCTAGATATGCCATGCAGCCCTCAACCTGGCACAACAGATCTCCAAATTCCTTGCGGAGCTCGCTATGCACCAGACTCTGGACCTGGCTTTGGGTGACAGGATCCTTTCTGTGCCCATGCCGGGGGGATGATCCCCATCCCCTGAGGCGGTTCCACCCTAAGGTCATGCTGGACCAGCAGACATGGAGGTCCCAGGGTGGGTCCCAGACATTGTGGGGCCTGGTGCCATGGCCAGATGAGACGGGAAAGGCAGATCCCCTGGGATTGGCCTTCCCAGATGTGCTATGGTGTTGCAGTTGTAGAACATATGTTGGTCAGTCATGAAAAACACATTCCAGAATTAGTTATAACAGCATGCATGAGTATTCCCATTAACCCAAAACAACAGATTTGGAACAGTTGCATAGTAAACAAAACACATGCTTATATGGAACAACAGTGGACATTATAATGGCATGCAGGTTACATTGATAGCAACAGGCCACCAACGATTGTATTTGAACAGGGAACATTAATGGGAAAACATTTCAATATTCGGAGAACAATAGGACACCTGTCCCAACAATAGGTTTGGTGTAAAACATGCCCATTGATTTATGTGTTTAGATTATTGGTGCAGATAAGGTGGGGGGGGGAGAGAGAGATGTCAATTAACAACTGTATATGCTTGAAGTGCTCATAACTTAAATGATCATTGCTCTAAACATTACTGTACAGGTATTACTTCACTCTATATTGACCTATGTCCTTGGGTTGGGCAGTGGTATGTTTGTACACAGTGCATAATTAAAGGCTTCTTACAGCTTATTTATACCTTTTCTTACCTGGCAGACCTGTGAAGGAAATTTCTATTAACAACACCTGACTGTTTCTACACATATTCACATAGTCAAGGTTACATATGTTCAGTCATAACTGTGTGTGTATATGCTAGTGCCATAATCCACCTTAATTTCTATCAGTCACCCTAGGTGTTGGATGCAGTGACCACTAGCTGTGACAGTGTGACCCTTGAGGGACATTTCTTGGAGGGTACTACTTGGTGTACGTACTTCTCTTGCTGTCATTTGCAGTCTTGGGGTTGGACAGTGGGTGTTGTATATGGTGTATAATTACAGAATTCTTACAGCTCATTTATACCTTTTCTTACCTGGCAGACCTGTGGAGGAAATTTCTGTTAACAATACCTGACACTTTGTAGGCATATTCACATATTCTTGGATGTTATGCATACAGCTTAATAGCACTCCCAGGATTCGAGCCATGCCGGTTTGTGCAAAAACAGAACTCAAGGTTGTGTTTTATCACAATGAGCTAATGCAAACTGTTGTTTACTTCCTGACTGTTTTCAGTATAATAGTGTGTTGTTTGGGCAATCTCCATTGTAATTCTGATATTCATGCATGGCAGATGCTTGTTATAACCTGTAGTCAGACCTTGATATATTATAGTATGGAAAACAATGGATAACACTGCATTAATATTCAGGGACCAGATCCTGGTGCATGGAACATTTCTTATAGCTAATCTGTTAACGTCAATATTACATCTACATTCAAACTACCATATACCAAAGTACACACAACAATCTGGTGTTTAGAGTTTTATTGACAGGTACTGCTACACTTTTACTGATATATATTCTGTACATCAGTATTACTCTGCTAATGTCATGTTTATTCAGTACAAACAGTAGACATTGCTAACTACTGACAGGTGATATTCTACTGCATTATATTTATTTGCCATGACTACAGCTAGCTAGAGTAGTGCTCACCAACCTCGCGCTGCAGCCTTAGCAGTCTGCTGGCATGGGCTTCCATGTTTGCAGCCCTCTCTTCTGCAGCTGTACAGGAGATAGAGCAACATTTATGCATACCTTTCCATGTCATACTTAAGCCTGACTTTGATACACGAGAACTGATAGTGGTAATTACACACTGTTGGGACTTTCCATGCCCGAGCATCTTGGACCTACTGCTCCAAAAGGTCCCTCCTCCTTTGCTTCAAGTCAGCATAGTGCTGCCAGACTTGCTCACCAGTTCGAGGGATGCCAGTTGCACTCGTGAGGTCACGAGCAAGACTGTCCTTGTCATCTGCTTTGTATCGGAGCCCTGATACTGGTCCTGCAGTAGTCACCCTTCATGGTTTTTTACAAGGAGTCCAACTATGACCCTGGACTCCTGCATGCCCCAGCAGTGCGCCCAAAAGTGCACACCTTCTCCAACACCAGCCATAGTGCCTGCAGTGATCAACTTTCAACTGGTTATGGTCGTATTCCCACCTGTGGGGTTTAAGTAGGGCTGGATTCCCACCCCTTGCCATGATTGGTCTATTTTGAATATGCTGAGCTGTAGCTATATGACGTGCAAACCCATTTAGCTGTGATAAGCATTGCTTACAGAGGTAGATACTAAGCACTGTTTACCAGTATGCAAATCCGCTTAGCTACACTAATTATGTAAACATAACAGTTTAAGCGCTGTTTACTCTGGGTAAGCATAGCTGAACATAATTAAGGGATGTTCACGCTCACCAGCTCAGCTACACTTAAATTTTAGTGGGAACAAAAAAAAAAAGTTGAAATGGTGTTCTATTTTTATTTTTCTTTAGGTTATGCACATTTCTTTCTGCCTCTTAGGGCAGGACATCTGGACAAAGAGTGACATGATGGGTGAACAAAAAAGGACAGATTCTAGCTATTGCTCTTGTCAACTTAGGAAGTTGATAGAATAACAGGCTTTGCATTGGCATGACTTTTCTGAAGGGTATAATGCCTGAGAATCAAATGTCTCTCATTATTTTCCAACTTTGGACTTTAATGATTTTACACTGATTTGCCAGATAACCATTCTTTTATGGGAAGTGGACCAACTATATGAGGCTAAAGTCTGGCATTCTGAGAGAATCTGTACAGTTGAAGGTATGTGTGTGAATTTGCACACATTTCCTGCTTCTGCAGGATGCAGTGCAGTACAGAAGCTGTGACCCCCCCCCCCGTACTGCTTTCCTCTTTGCCGGTTTCATTTTAGTATCTGCGGACACTGAAATTATTTATTTTACATTTCAGTGTCCGAGAACACTGAAATACTGGCATAATATTAGAGCGAAGTGCCATACGGCACTTTCTGAGTGCAGGGGGCATGTTTAGTGTCCGTGCACTGCACGGACATGCCCTTTGCACTCGTTCTTGTTTCATGGCTGTCTAGTGCAGACAGCAGTGTGCCCTCATGAATATGTAGGGTGAGCTGCTGTCCTAGACAGCCACTGAACACTCAGTGCAAGAATAACACTATTCTTACACAGAGCTTGATGAATCCCAGGGCAAATCGAAACCTGCATTCCTTTGAAATACACACATAGCAAGAAAAACTTCTCCCCTGACACATTTTATTTATTTATTTATTTATAAACAAAATGTAAACAAACTGCAAATAAATAAAACATTTAACTACTACTTCAATGATTAACATGACCCACTAGGAGACCACCTCCCTGCCTTCACCCATAGAACTGCTTCCTCTTCCCCATTCTCCCATAAACTCCTACATACTCGCAATTTATCTAACTTTAACCCCTCTACCTTCTCTGACTCCCTCAAAGCCACCAACTGGAACCCACTAAAAACACTACCCCTAGATGAAGCCGTTGATTTCTTCAACTCCAAATTCCTTACTATCCTATACTCCCTAGCTCCAATACGAACTAAAAGAGTTAAAGCCAAGACTGCCCCCTGGCTAACTAAAGAAACAAAGAAAATCATGCAACAAAGAGATAAATCCTGGAAAAGCTATCTCCATCATAAGCAACCTGTATTCTTACTTAAATATAAACAACTACGAAACCAAGCCAAAAAACAAGTTATAATAGATAAAAAGGCCTACTACAACCATCTACAAATAAATCATGCTAAAAACCCCAAACAATTCTGGAACTCCATTAACTCTCTCCTTAAACCTGGCACAACCAACAACCCCTGCCCTGATACCAGCAAATCTGACCAAGACATTGCCAAACTATTCAATACCTTTTTCACCTCTACTATTGCCGAGCTAACCAAAACCTTCCCCAACAACAACCCCCCCCCCGTCTGCTCAAGTTTCCTCCAACACACCTCTCTCAACTCCTCTCTTTGAACTTGAACCTGTGTCTACCTACCTCATAAAAAAACTGCTGTCCAAACTCAAACCTTGCACCAATGCCCCTGACAATATCCCCTCCTCCTTCTTAAAAAATGCCTCCGAAAGTACTGCTCTCCCCATCAGCATCCTGATAAATAGATCATTACTCGAATCCTATGTACCCAAACTATGGCGCTCTGCTTTCATCCTTCCACTCCATAAAGGCGGCAAAAACTATAATTACTCCAACGTCCACCCCATAGCCATCCTCTCACCCATCTCAAAAATTCTTGAAAAATGCATTCACCTGCAACTCAAGCCATTCCTAACCAAACACCAACTGCTCTCTCCTACCCAGCACGGCTTCCACCCTGGACATAATACCAACACAGCCCTTATCTCCTTCCTACACTCTGTCAATTCAGCTCAGGACTCTGGGAATCTAGTTTCATCAGTCCTATTAGACTTATCTAAAGCTTTCGATACTATCTCCCACTCCCATCTACTAAACCATCTCTCTAACCTTAGCATCTCCCCAAAAACTATAACCTGGTTCTCCAGCTACCTTTCAGACAGGTCCCAAGCTGTAAAATGGGGCCAAGCCTCCTTCAGCTTCCTTCCTACCCCCAGAGGAGTTCCCCAAGGGTCCATACTTGGCCCTCTGCTATTCAACATCTTCGTAAATGACTTTCACAAAGCTATTCCCAATACCAAAATTGTCCAATATGCAGACAACTCTACTTTGATCTGCTATGCCCCTAACCTTACAGAACTCAAATCTCTAACCCAAGCCGCCTTCTCAACCACTGAAAAATGGATGCACCAAAACCACCTCTCATTAAATGCTAACAAAACTAAGATTCTCCTATTCACTCACTCTAAATCCACCCCCTCTGTCAAAAACCCATTTCAAATGACAAGCCTTAACAACTCCATCATTGACATCGTTCCCTCTGCAAAACTCCTAGGTGTCACCATTGATGAACACTTAAAATTCAATACCCACATCCAACTTAACATTAAAAAAACCCACATAAAACTTGGCCTACTATACAGAAATAATCAATTTCTTTCCCCCTCTACTAGACAGACCTTGGCCACTACCTGTCTCCTCCCATCTTTTCTATATGGTGCTCCTCTACTTACAAATCTATCATCCACCCTAACCACCAAACTGGAAATATGCTACAATAAAATCTCCAAATTCGCCACCAAGTCAAATTCCCTCTCTCATCACAGCACCTCCCTTCAAACTTTAAATTGGCTTGAACTCCCTAATCAACTAGACTACCTCCAAATTGTCTCAGCCCACAAACCTATATTCCAACCTAGCAGCTGCCCTGGCACTATCAAATATTCTTCAACCTTATACCCCCCCCCCAGACCCCTCAGATCTTCCCACCAAAATCTTATTTCCGTCCACAAACCTAAGCGCCCAGCTGGTCAGCTTCTAATCTCCTTTACCCTAGCTAAAAAATGAAATGCCCTGCCCACTACACTAAAGACGTGTGACAACCTACACTCCTTCAAAACTCAACTCCACTGCTACCTGCAAACTCAAAGAAAATGTAACTGTACTCTTCATTCTATACCTCCTAAGCTCCCCTCCTCCTTCTCTCCTGGCTAAAATTCATACCCCTCTATTCTGCCACTTACTCACACATTGTTATTATAACTAACAAATCTTTTTCTTTTTCTTTTGTTCAACTTATGTTCTATGCCTTTCACCCTCCAGGATAATTCCTCTTGAAAATCATAATAGCTTGTTTTTTAAATGAATTCATACATGTTTTTCTAACTGTTTTGTGGAATTCCCACCTATTTTTGATTGTAATAATAGTTCAGTGTATTTTACTATTATCTTTCATTATGTGATTTACCATTGTACTGTGGAGCTTTTCTCCCCGGGCCTCCACTGAAAATGGACTCTCGAGCCCAGTGGACCTCCCCGGTCACCAAACTGAAATAAATAAATAAATAAATAAATAAATAAATAAATAAATAAATAAATAAATAAATAATGATGTCATTGGTCTCCATTAAAAAACCTACAACTAGACCTTGCATTGGAATACTTCATCACAAATTCCTTGACATCTTAAATAATCTTACCTCCCACCAGGTAAATACACCACACATTCAAACAATTACCATGGCTATCTAGTGAGACTAAACTTCTAATTAAACAAAGAAAGAGAGCCTGGTCACTATATCATACAACCAAAGACAAAAGTGATTTCACCCTATATCAGCAATTAAGAAACCAAGCTAAGAATATAGTCATCAACAATAAAAAAAAAACTTACTTTCTAACCTGCCAACAAAAGCACCAGCACAACCCACAAAGGTTCTGTCAAAATGCCTACTACCTTCTTAACCCTGGTAAAACCTTCAGACCTGCTCCCTCCACATCTGGAACCTCTAAGCCCATAGCATCACAGTTCAACTCTCACTTCATCAACTCTATCACCTCACTCCTAGATATCAAAGAAAACCTACCCCTCACAGTCTCCTCCCCTTCCTCTGAAAACACAAACTCTTTCTCCATTAAACCCATTCAAACTACTTACATAAAAACACTCCTAAGTAAGCTAAAACCCTGCTGACGTGCTGCTGGCCATCTACCCTATGGATTTCTAAAAGTAACTTCTCCACCCTTTGCCTACCCCATATCCATCCTAATCAATCATTCTGTCTCACAACAGTATGTGCCTCACCTCTGGAAAATTTCTCACATCATACCCTTCCACAAGGGTGGCCCATCTAGAGATATTACAAACTACTGACCCATGGTCATTATCTCTCCCATAGCCAGAATCCTAGAAAAATGTATACACCATCAACTCATGAATCACCTCACCACTAACAACCTATTATCCAGCTCTCAGCATGGCTTCAGACCTAAACATAATACAAATACAGCACCAATACAAATACTGATATTATCCTTCACCTCAAAAATGGACAGCTATTCTCAGCAATTTTGCTGGGTATGTCAAAAGCCTTTGACACCATATCCCACCAACTGCTACTCAACAAACTTGCAACTTATAATCTCAATTCATCATCACTAACATGGTTCTATGGTTGTCTAAATGGCAACAGGCCACAAAATGGGAGAACATTCTCTCCCCACTAATACCAGTTTCCACTGTGATACCCCAAGACCATACTTGGTCACCTCCTCTTTGTCATATTTACCAACAACCTAAACCCAACTTGCCACTTTCTTCCAATATACTGACAATTCCTCTCTTATCTGCTCAACCATCTCCCTCCAAGATGTTCAACACAAAATGCAAAAAATCTTTCCAGGACATTGAAAATTACCTCTCCAACCATCATAAACCTAAACAAGACCAGGTTAATGATCTTCACAAACAAATTATCGAAGCTCAGCTCACTACCTCTCTCTATTCACTCCACTAATGGTACAAAAATTTAACCAACAAATCAGACCAAGGTCTTAGGTGTTACTATAGATGACAGACTAAAATTTGGTAAACACATCTCCCTAACGATCAAAAGTCCACATCAAACTTGGAGCAATCTATAGGGCCAAACCGTACCTTGCACACCAAGCCAGACTAACTACAGCTAGATCTCACTTACTATCTACCCTCCTGTACTGCTGACATATCTTCACCAACCTACACAAGGCTGACCTTAATAACCTAGAGTCCTGCTATAACAAAATAGCTAAGTTTGCTGCCAATCAATCCCATAAAACTCATCATTGCTCTGTTCTTCAACAACTCAGCTGCTGGAAACTGCCAACCTTTTAACACTAAATCAACTTACCTTTGTCCATAAAGTAATGCACAATCCCAGCAACTGGCCTACACTTTCTAGTCTGGTCCACTGTAACTTTACCTGTAGGTCCCGTATGTCTTCCAACAGACTAATGCTAAAAGTGACTCAGTCTAACAACTATTATGGTGACTCCCTCTTCTTCTTCTACTTTCAGCTTTTCCCAGTTAGGGGTCACCACAGCGGATCACCTGTCTGCTCATTATTGGCAGTTGAGTTTTACATTGTCGAGTTGCCAGACCGGCACCTAACCTTCCACAGAAGGCACGCACACACTCACATCTAGGGCCAATTTAGAGTGTCCAATCCACCTACAGCATGTCTTTGGGAGGAAACCAGAGCACCCGGAGGAAACCCACATGATCACAGGGAGGACATGCAAACTCCGCACAGGAGGCACCCCAGCCAAGGATTGAACTGGAGAACCTCTTGTTGTGAGGTGGCAACGCTAACCACTGCACCACCGCTGCTGCTCTATTATGGCAACTCCCTCTACTCCTATAAAATAGCCAAGGAGTGGAATGTTCTTGCTCAACACATCTAAAAAAATCCCAACATGTCCTCAGTCAAAAAACTAAAAGATTGTTTCAATAGCAACTGGCTCTGCCCCTGTATTTCTCCTGGCTATTTTTTTTCTCTTATTACTTCACGACTTCCTTCTCATGTACCTCTCAACACCTTTAAGCATCTAGTGCTTATATCCTCATGATTCTTGAAATGGGCTTGCTTATTCCCTGATAGATTTTTGTATGACAGATTTTGTATATCGCTGTGTTATATAATATAGTATACTCTTTCAATGACTGTTTCTTATGTAACTTTGTTAATTCCATTTGTTTTTTTGCTAAGGTTTGTGTTCATGACTACTTGTATTCTTATCTTACTTTCTTAAATGCATTTTTGCTAATATGTGTTCATGACTACTTAGACTCTTAACTAATTGTTACAGTACTGGAGCTTTTCTCCCTGGGTCTACACTGAAAACAGGCTACTTTGCCCAGTCGGACACTACCTGGTATACAAATGCAAATAAACAAACAAATAAATAAATAAATAAAACGTGTTAGATAAGTGTAACCATATATATATATATATATATATATATATATATATATATATATATATATATATATATATATTATCATAATCTTGGGACAGTAGCTGTTTCTTTTACTTTCCAGCCATACTTCTCAAATGTCCGGAACATGGTAGAATGTCCCAGTTTTTGCCTCATATTTTTGTCCTGCATTTAGTATATATACATATATGACACTAAACTAAGAACCAAACAAATAAAACCAAAATTTGAGACAAGGCAATGGACAGCCAAGTTACTGAAAAAACAACAACATTTATTAAAGGTTAAGCAATTTCATCTGGTATACAATGACAGACTTCTTCAGAATCTAATAAATTCCAGTTAACACACAATCAAATAGCCCTCTAATAAAATCACATAAGTATATAGCACCAGTAAGAACTAAATACAAATCAGTTCATGTCCATTTCTCCACTTATAATAATATTATATAAAAACATATAAATATTTTAATAAAATATCAAAAAAAAAGCCTGACCTCTATCTATATGCTTACACATAAAGTTAGGGACACATGTGGACAGTGGTCTCACCTTCGATAACCACATAACCACAACAGTCAGGAAATCCTTCTATGTGGCACACCTCATCACTAAGGGCTTTTCATTCAGAAAAAAGGAGGTCATTGGGGGTTATAATGTCTTTTGTTCTGGAAGCTATGCCCATGTTTATGAGGTGAGCAATGTAAATGCCTTCCTTACTACCATGGAAACATGGTGGTCAAAAGTAAGGTTGCTGTCAACCTGTGTGCCCAAATTTCTCACCACTGATTTAGAGCTTAGGGTGTTATTATTAATATGGCAATCTAAAGTGATGTTGCATTTGCCAAAGGGGATAATAATGCATTTTTTTTGCACTGAGTTTAAGACCATGATTTTGGCACAATTATTGGTTTGAGTAAGTCCTTCTTGTAGAATATTGACATCATTTGGGGACTCAATTACTTCTCCCAGTTTGCAGACATCAGTAAACTTTGTCAGCTATAGATCTTTTTTGTTTTTGTCTGTACTTCCGGGGAGTAGATTCCAAACAATAGAGGTGCCAGCACTGATCCCTGTGGAACACCACTGGTAACAGGTCTGCTGGTGGAGGTGGAGTCCCCAATTTTGACTGCATATGTTCTGTTGGTGAGCCAGTTTGCAACCCACCTGACATGGGTTAACCTCCAGCTGGGTGAGCTTTTCAATGATGACTGAGTGATGGATTGTGTCAAATGCCTTGGCCAAGTCTAGGTAGGCTGTATGCACAGATTTGCCTTTTTCCAGTGCTTTGGTGAAAGTCTTGAAGTACACCAGGTGAAGCAGGCAGAATCTCCCTTTAACAAAAACAAACTGGGTCAGGTCAAGTGTTTGAAAGTCTCCTAAATCTTTGTTGATAAGCTCCATCATGATTCTCAACATGGCCTTGCAGATAAGGCTGGATAGGCTAATCGGTCTGTAGTTCCCAGGGTCACTGGATGCACCCCCTTTGTGCAAGGGGATGATGATAGCTGTCTTCCATTCAGCAGGGACAAGAACAGTGCTTAGGCTGTGTTTGAAAAGTGTACCCAATGGTGTTGCTAACTCCTGTTTTAAACCATTGGGAATACAGCCTGAGATGTTATCAGATACCATAGAAGCTGTGATGTTGGCCGTGAAGAGAGCAGTTAAGACCTGCTCTTTAGCGATACTAGGTGGAGAGTAAGTGGTAGGAACATTTGGGAGTATATGTGGTGGGGACGGGGGGAGAAGATTTCACTAAACCTGTCCACTAGCAGGTTAGTTATTTTCATTGGTTCAGTATATGTGGTACCATTCACTACCAGTTCAGTGCAAACCTGGGTTTTTCCTTTACGGTTTCAGATGTAGATAAAAAATGCCTTATGGTTATTCTCAGCTAGGGATCCTAATCTAGATTTGTAGTTAGCTTTTGAGAACTTTATAAGATGTCTTATTTGCTTGTTCAAGCTGAGAGGGGTGTGCTTCCAATTCTGAGATCATTCCATCTTGCTCTTATACAGCAATTTCTTCCTCTTATGATAAAACCTGTTTATGGTGGATGTCCACTAAGTAGGCTTGGTTTTTCTTGAGGATGTTGCTTTGGTCCTATCGAGAATGGCTGAGTCAATAAAATTTGTATAGATATTTATAAACTGCATTGGTGTATATCCCAATATAGGTGGCCTTGCTGTCAGTGGAGACAGGAGCTTTGAAGCTATTAATGCCTTCTTATAAGAGGCTGTAGTGGGCTTTGGAGATGTTTTTTAGCCTAATTTCTCCTGAGGGGGGTCTGGTGCTATTGTTACTTCAAAAGTGACTGATTTATGATCAGACTTTACCAGGGAGGGCCATACACTTGTGATGGTGCAATGTTCTACCATGTTGCTGAGTACCTAATCTAGAATGTTTGGGCCCCTTTTGGGGATGCCAACTATCTGCTCTAAGGCATTTGAGTTAACAAAATCCAAGAATCTTTGGGTGAGCATGTTTGTACACTTATAATTTACCCAGTCTATGGATGGGTAGTTTAAGTCACCCGTAACCAGGGTGTTTGATTGTATTTTGAGTCACTCAAGTAGATCCAGGTAGGCAGTGTGGATATCATGGCTCATGGAGGGGGATCTATAGCTGATGATAAGTAGGAGAGGGGCCTTTCCTATAGTTATTTAAACATGGAGTAACTCTAGGGAATCATTCTGTTTAACCAATCTGGAGGTGTATTTATCTTTGATGAAAACTGATACCCCTCCTCCATTAGTTTTCATGCATTAATTTTGTGGTCTGAACATGTGGAAGACATTATATCCCAGTATGGCTGGGGTGCTCTCCATGGCCTTGAACCAGGTCTCTGTGACTGCACAAATGTTCAGATCTTCCAAAGCAGAAGTAGTACAGACAAAGAGGTGTGGGCGTGTACTGTGAGACAGACATACCTCTCTGTCTGCACTACTTCTGCCTCACAGTACATGCACATACCTCTCTGTCTGCACTACTTCTGCCTCACAGTACATGTACAAACCTCTCTGTCTGCACTACTCCTGCCTCATAGTAAACATACATACCTCTCTGTGTGCATTACTTCTGCCTCACAGTACACATACATACCTCTCTGTCTGCACTACTTCTGCCTCACAGTATATGTATATGCCTCTCTGTCTACACTATGTCTGCCTCACAGTGCATATACAAACCATCTCTGTCTGCAGTACGTCTGTCTCACAGTACATGTACATACCTCTCTGTCTGCATCACTTCTGCCTCACAGTACACGTACATACCTCTCTGTCTGCATTACTTCTGCCTCTCAGTACACATAGGTACCTCTGTCTGCATCACTTCTGCTTCACAGTACACATACATACCTCTCTGTCTGCAGTACTTCTGTCTCACAGTACATGTACAAATCTCTCTGTCTGCACTACTTCTGCCTCACAGTATACACACATACCTCTCTGTCTGCACTACTTCTGCCTCATAGTACACCACATACCTCTCTGTCTGCATTACTTCTGCCTCACAGTATACATACATACCTCTCTGTCTGCATTACTTCTCCCTCACTGTAAATCAAACTAATCTCTTCACCCTAAAAAGATCATAGTAAGCCAACAATCTACCATACAATTTGTAACAAAAAAAAAATGTCAACCCTAACAACTTTATCTCATCCCTAAAGAGGTACAACTGGGCGACTCTTAGACAACTACCCTTGAGGACGTTGTTAAGTCCTTCAGCAACACTTTCCTAGATATATTAAATTGCCATGCACCACCGATAACTGTTATATCGAGCTATACCCTGGCTAACTCAGGAATGCAAATCCCTGCTAATAGAAAGAGATAAAGCCTGGGACCATAACAACAAATCACAAACCTCAAAACTATCATTTGTACAATTGAAAAACAAAGCAAATCAGCTAGTTAAACTAAAAAAAAATGAACTACTACCACAATATCCAAATAAAACATCAGAATAACCCTCAAAAGTTCTGGTCTGCCATTAAAAATATTCTACACCCAGGTAAATCCACAGCACCCACACCAACAACAATCACTAGCTCTGATAATATAGCAACTCAGTTCAAGTACTTCACAGAAACAATCCTAGCCCTCTCAATCTCACAGAACACTCCCACCACCATAGAGCCTCTCACATCACAAAATAGCACCAACTCCTTTATATTACAACCAGTCTCTGTTAGCACCATAAAAAAAAAAAAAAAACTTCTTATGAAACTAAAGCCAACCACAGTAGAAGCAGACAAACTGACTTTTTAGCAATTACTTACCCAATAACAATACTAATAAACAGATTACAGAAAACCTAGTATCCGAAATCTGGAAAATCTCCCACATCATACCTTTACACAAAGGGGGTAATTACACCAAACTGACCAATTATCGCCCAGTTGCCATTCTGTAACCCCTATCCAAAATCCTAGAAAGAGTAGTTCATACATAACTGATGCATTACCTTCACACACAGAAATTACTCTCACACACTCAGCATAGGTTTCACCCTTATCACAGTACTACCACAGCCATAATGTCCTTCACTAACTACTAATTACTATAGAAATAATGGTAAATATGTCTCTGCCATCTTCCTGGATTTCTTTAAAGTGTTCAGCATGGTAAATCACAACCAACGTATTAACATCCTTGCCACCCTAAATGTTAGTATTTCCTCCATTACCTGATTTAAAAGCTACCTATCAGGACATCAGCAAGCATTTCAGTGGCAAAATTACCTTTCTCCCCTTCTTCCAGTAACTCTAGGAGTACTCCAAAGCTCCATTTTTAGACCTCTACTTTTCTTTCTATTCACCAACATACTCCACACTGCTACTCCTCAAACAACAGTTATGGAATATGCAGATGACTCCACACTAATATGTACAGCCTCCTCCCTCCAAGACCTCCAAACCATAAGCCAAGACTCCTGTCTAGCTGCATAAACATAGTTGACGAGCAGCCAACTCATTCTAAATCCCAGCAAAACCAAGTTCCTTCTTTTTTATCCAAAGAGAACTACCTCATCATATCTGTCATTCAATATCACATCCAAAAATAAAACATCCATCACACCAGATACCCACGCTAAACTTCTAGGTGTAGAAACTGACAACAATTTGAAATTTGATATACACTTCTCCAAAATTACTAAGAAAGTACACAATAAACTAGGCACTCTTTATAGAAACAAACAATTCCTGACCAGAAACACAAAAGCTACCATTGCTTGCACTCACCTCTTGTCCCCACTCCTTTATGCTTCACCAATTCTAACCAACCTCAGAAAAACTGATCTAGCTAAACTTGAATCCTGCTATAATAAAATTGCCAGGTTCACCTCTGACTCCCCATATAGGTTGCATCATTGTACATTTCTTAAACTACTAAACTGGCTAGAACTACCACTCCAAAATCTTCTACAACCACGCTCTAACAATCATACTTTACATTCCAGCAATAAACTACTACTTAGAATATCCAAAGCAAACAACTCAGCTGGAGAATCACTCTTCTCAAATTTAATTCACAAAGTATGGAATAAACTACCATTCCAAATAATCTCCAACTGCTCTATAGTTCACTTCAAAAAACTTCTGAAGTCACACCTAACTAAGTCCTGGCTCTGCTACTGCATCTCTCCTGGCTAGTCTCTGGTTCTGTTAGAATCTCAGGAATCTCCCCTCATACATATCCTATTTCTATCTTTCTGTTACAAATGGAATATATGCCCACTTTGGTACAGTATGCACACTAACATTATATATTATGTGTAAGGTGTAAAGTTCCTATAAATTTTACCAACCATATGTGTGTCAATTCTCAGTAGCTTGACAACTTTGTATTGTTTAATTTTTGTATTTCTGTATTTTTGCTGTACTTTGCATATTTTTATATTTTTGGCAATTTTTTCTGTACTTTATGATACTCTATACTGTATTTCAGAACTTTTCTCCCCGGGCCTCCGTGAAAAAGTACCTGTGTCCAGTTGGACTTTCCCGGTAAACAAATGTAAAATAAATGTACATAGCTCTCTGCACTACTTCTGCCTCACACTATATGTATATGCCTCTCTGTCTACCCTACGTCTGCCTCACAGTGCATATACAAACCATCTCTGTCTGCATCACTTCTGCCTCACAGTACATGTACATACCTCTCTGTCTGCATTACTTCTGCCTCACAGTACACATAGGTACCTCTCTGTCTGCAAAACTTCTGTTTCACAGTACACATACATACCTCTTTGTCTGCAGTACTTCTGTCTCACAGTACATGTACAAATCTCTCTGTCTGCACTACTTCTGCCTCAGAGTATACATACATACCTCTCTGTCTGCACTACTTTTGCCTCACAGTACACATACATACCTCTCTGTCTGCACTACTTCTGCCTCACAGTACATGTATATACCTCTCTGTCTGCACTACTTCTGCCTCACAGTACATGTACATACCTCTCTGTCTGCACTACTTCTGCCTCACAGTGCATGTATATACCTCTCTGTCTGCACTACTTCTGCCTCACAGTACATGTACATACCTCTCTGTCTGCACTACTTCTGCCTCACAGTACATGTATATACCTCTCTGTCTGCACTACGTCTGCCTTACAGTACATATATATATATATAACTCTCTGTCTGCATTACTTCTGCCTCACAGTACACATACATACCTCTCTGTCTGCACTACTTTTGCCTCACAGTACACATACATACCTCTCTGTCTGCACTACTTCTGCCTCACAGTACATGTATATACCTCTCTGTCTGCACTACTTCTGCCTCACAGTACATGTACATACCTCTCTGTCTGCACTACTTCTGCCTCACAGTACATGTATATACCTCTCTGTCTGCACTACTTCTGCCTCACAGTACATGTACATACCTCTCTGTCTGCACTACTTCTGCCTCACAGTACATGTATATACCTCTCTGTCTGCACTACGTCTGCCTTACAGTACATATATATATATATATAACTCTCTGTCTGCATTACTTCTGCCTCACAGTACACATACATACCTCTCTATCTGCACTACTTCTGCCTCACAGTACATGCACATACCTCTCTGTCTGCACTACGTCTTCCTCACAGTGCATGCACATACCTCTCTGTCTGCACTACTTCTGCCTTATCTTTTTTATTAGATATAATTATCTCAAGACTCAGTCTCTGAAGCAATTGCAAAATTGTAAATGTATGCACCACACTGTCTCAAGTTTTAAATATATCCATATATTGCCTAAAAATATCCAGAATGCAACTAGTATATGTGCATTATTTTTTTTTTAATTTCTGCTGCACTGTAATAGTTCCATTACATTCAGAATTAAATATAAATTAAGATTTTTCATTTATTTATCTGTGTTTTAATTAATTTTAACAGCCTGTTTCTGCATTAGCTAAGATCTTTAATCTTATATTAGCACTTCCAGTACATAGTTAGACTATGTTTCGCTGTTTAGTGGACTAATTGTTGGTATTAACCCCTAGTTTCATTCTTATGCACTGAGTATATGTCAGTTTGTTCAGGGGCTGCAGTGGTGCAGTGGTTAGCATTGCCACCTCACAGCAAGAGGTTCTCCCATTCAATTCTTTGCTGCAGTGCCTTCTGTGTGGAGTCTGCATGTCCTCCCTGCAGTCCAGTGACAGTTAAAGACATGCAGGTAGGTGCGTGCATGAATGGGTGTGCCTTCTTTGAAGGTTGGGCATCGGGCTGGCAACTTGGCACCATAAAAATCCACTGCCAATCATTAGCACAGCAGAGTTCCACTGTGGTGACCCCTAACCGGGAAAAGATGAAAGGCATATGTCAGTTAGTTCAGAACAAGTGTTTGCATTAAGGCAGTTCCATGCCTGTCATCTCAGAACTAACAGTCTAATATCTTTGCTCTGACTCATCCTGTTGTAGTTGTGTTCTTAGACCCAGTG
The DNA here is from genome assembly GCF_019279795.1 of Protopterus annectens. Taxonomy (NCBI): domain Eukaryota; kingdom Metazoa; phylum Chordata; order Ceratodontiformes; family Protopteridae; genus Protopterus; species Protopterus annectens. Next base: position 243,034,638 of record NC_056736.1, on the reverse strand, counting down.
CATCTGTTGTCCCTGCATGCAATGGTAATTTGACAACATAATTCTTGCCTACACCTTGTTTATTGTCTGTTGATTATAAACAAATAAGTATCATTTTGCAAAGTTTATCCCCTTAAACAATTCACTCAGCTAAAAGACCATGGATAAAATTGCTCTTGCTGGTGGCAGAAGAAGATTTCAAGGCTAGCTGTTTGGTATCGAAAGTAAAATACTCAGGAGTAAGTCCACCCAAACATTTTCCTAAACAAAAAAAACTCCAATCAGTCATAGTTATCCATGTCCCAGAGTCATTCAAGTTGAAACCATGGAACAGCTCTTCCCCACAACTTCTGTAGCCACCCCGATTAAGATGTGTCTCTTGAGACAGTGTAAGAATTGTCTCTTGCTGACAAATAATCATCTAGTACTCAGACATCATAACACAATGTGATACAGTGTGTCCTTGGTGGCAGAAATTTTCACACTCAGTAAACTCAAGACACAAAAATAGTCAACATTGCACCACACACCTCATCTCTCCAATGCCATCACAATAATCTCAATACCATAAGCCATCATATGTTGAGATTCTAAAGATTATCTTACCTAAACCTCAATATATACATATTACCATACCTGTATACATCTTTCACTGTAAGTAAAATTCTTCACATTTTTTATAATTATCTAAAATATTTACTGGTAGATAATATAGCTATATATTCTTTATAACAGTCAATTAAATGCATGTGTGTGTGTGTGTGTGTGTGTGTGTGTGTGTGTGTGTGTGTGTGTGTGTGCGTGTGTGTGTGTGTGTGTGTGTGTGTGTGTGTGTGTGTGTGTGTGTGTGTATGTGTGTGAGTGTGTGCATGTATGCGTGTATGTGTCTGTGTGTGTGTGTGCGTGTACAGATGTATGCATGTGCGAGTGTGTTTGTGTACACGTGCAAGGGTTATATGCAAATTATTATCCACTTCTGGGCACTATTATACAAAAAATGAGTAAACAGTGAAATTATAGGATCTTAGGCTTATAGGATCATAGGAAGTTACTAGGCTAATGGCTCTGAGGCCCTTATAAGCCTAGCCAAGATTTTAGCTGGTGTTTAGACAAGTCAGCACCCAAATTAAAAAAAAAGATAAAGCAACACATTATAGTATTCATGCATTTCACCAGTCATCAGATGGCAGTGCATCAGATTATCTTTTATTATTCACTCAGCCACCAACTGAGCATCAGTCCCTCATGGCTTGATTCCAAGAAACTACATCATTATTTACTTGAAACATTTTGAAATTCAGTTCTTCTTGTCATTTTACAATTTTAAAAAAACTTATTTTACTCCAGTGTTCTAGCTTGTAGCAAACTTGTTTGAAAAACAGAAATATGCTAAAATATTTTTTATTCATATTTCTTTTTTTTTTTTTTAATTCCTTTTTATTAGGGTTATATCAAAACCAAATAAAGACAAAAAAAATGATAATTATATCTAATAAAAAAGATAAGGCAGAAGTAGTGCAGACAGAGAGGACAAAAAAATGATATAACAGAGAATAAAACAATAACATACAATATACAGACCTACAAACATAAAACCTATATACATTAATAACCTATATACATTTCTCATCTATATTTTTTATTCATATTTCAACATTTTGTTTCAGCTTAGTCCTCATGACACTTTAATGTAGGTAAGGAATGCTTTTATAGTTCTTGGTAAAACATGCAGACACCTGAGATTTATGTATTTTAGTTTAGCCATGGTTGACTTAGTCTTGTGAAAGACTGAAGACTGAAGAATAATGGATGCATGTATTTATGTCTTTGAGTTTGCAAACAAACTTTGATTTTCTGCTACTTCTTCTTCCTAAGCATGCACAGACATAACCTTGTATTAAAAAAAAATACAACATATCTCTCTGCTGACAAAGGTCACAGACAATTGCAAGCTGGGAGCTATTATTAACTCCCCAAGTGATGCTGACATCCTACAGAATGGCTTCACTGAGACCAACGACTAGTGTCAGGACCATGGCCTTAAGCTCAATGCTAAAAAATGTGTCGTCATCCCCTTTGGGAAAAATCAGGTTCCCATGAATTACCACATTGTTGGTAGTCCACTGAACACAGAAGGAGTTATAAAAGATCTGGGAACACAGGTTGACAGCAACCTCTCTTTTGATCACCACATTACCACTGTGGTCAAAAAGTACTTCTATGTGGCACATCTCATTACTAAGGGTTTTGCATCCAGGATGAAAGAGGTCATTGCCTCCCTCTACTCTTCCCTCATTAGGCCAGTCATCAAATACAATGCCCCATTTGGTATGTACCTCACTTGACACCTGCAATAACTGGAGAGGCCACAAAAGTACCTCACAAAGAGGATCCTAGCCCTTAAACACTTGTCCTATATGGACAATGGACAGACTCAAAAAACTCGAACTATTCTCTGTCTTATATCGCCTACTTAGAGGCGATCTCTGTTTGACTTACAAAGCCATGTCCAACCCAGCTCTGTTAGAAAGGCTACATCTAAAGAAATCCCAATCACTCCACACCACACACTACAGAAACCTCAACCTCATTACTACAATTAACAGAACATGCTGGAGAGGCAGGTTCATAACCCAGAGACTGCCCATGCTATGGAATAGACTTCCCATACATGTCGAGCAGAGCACCTCGCTGACCCTCTTCAAGAGAAATCTTGATGAGTGGATGGGAAACAGAAAATTCACCCCGGGGATAACTCCAGTGCTTCTACTCGACAGAGGCACTGGGAACTAAGGTTGGGTGGCTCTATGCCAGGGTAATCCTATGGCTAGGCTTTTAAAGGCCCCAGGGCCATTAGCCTAGTATACACCTATGAACCTATTCATAAATGCCTCATGAATTTTACATTTAAATAAAAATAAAAGACACACTGGAGTAACAAAAAAATGAAACTGCTGTATGTTGTTTTAAGTGTACTTAACTTTAATGCATCCGCTTTTCATCTATTACAGACTTCATTAGAAAGATACAAAACAGACACACATCTCACTTTTTAAATATAAACTCTCCAATCACATTGCATCTTCATTTAACACATAATTAAAAATTATTAGCTTTTAAAGAAACCAAGAAATTTCTTAACCAAAAATTTTCTTTTAGAAAACACTTTATAACATATTGAAAAAAAAGGGTGAGTGTATTCCAAATTAATTTAAGAGCAGATGAATACCCTGGGATTAATGAAGTTATTAATATAAAGTGTTTTCTAAAAGATAGAAGGTTGAAAGTAAAATGTGCAAATGCATTTTTTATACATCCCTGATTTGCTTGTTTTAAATTTTTAGTTAAAAAATGTCTAGGTTTCTTTAAAAGCTAATAGGTCCAGCCTCATATGCAAAGTCATGGAAAGACTTCTCATGGAATTAATCAATCAGGACAAAAGGGACTTCCAAACACTGGACAGATCTGTTTGTATTCATTAATGACAGGCCATGCTTACTGAACCTGGTGTATATTTTTGAAAAGGTTATCAAAGCAATGGATTATGGCAAAACAGTATACATTACGTACATTGACCTGGCCAATTACCCACTCAGGCATAGTAGAAAATCTAAATAAACTGGGAATAAATCCCTATGTCATCTGCTTGATTACCAAGTGTGTCATAGGATGAAGGAAATCAAAACTGTGGAAACTATCTCCATAAAGAGACCAGTCACCAGTGGAGTCCCCTATGTTTTGTGCTGGGACCTCTCCTGCTTGGCATCCACATTTCTGAAGTAAAAGCTATTACCAAAGGGCTCTGGTTGACTAAGACTGCAGATGACTGCAAGTTTGGAACAGTCATTGATTCCCCAGATTGCTAAGCCAACCTGAATGAAGGGTTGTCCCAAATAAAAAAAAAAAAAAAAAAAAACTGGTGGTGTCAAAAATAATGGACTGAAACATAAAGCCAAAAATATATTATGGCACCTTTTAGGAAGTCATCTACCTTAGTGAGTTACCCCATTGACAATACACCCCTAAGAGCTGACCTAGTTGTTGAGGATTTGGGAACCTGTGTGGACAGTGACCTAACTTTTGAGCAACATTTGTCCATTGTTGTAAGAAAGTTCTTCTATATCGCACATGCTGTGTCTAGATCTAGGGATGTCATTACCCCCTTTACTCAGACCTCATGAGGACAGTCAATGAATATAATGCCCCCTTTGGCATGCACCTTTCCAAACATATGTAAAACTTAGAGCACAAACTGATATATATTACTAAAAGGATACAAGCCCTAAACAAGATATCCTTCATGGAATGAAAAAAAGCCCAGTTACTGTATTTGGTATCCTACAGACTACTAAGAGGTGAGCTGTATCTGGCATACAAGGCATCAGCCAACCAAATACTGATGGATTTTTCTGCACTTCAATAAGTCAAATGGCATGAGAAATACTTGGTCTAGGAATCTAAACCTTTTCTGCAACCTTAATGGCATGGTTTCAAAGGACAGCTATATCTTGCAGAGGATACTGCTGCTGTGGAACTGACTTCCAATCCACATAAAACAAAGTTCATCTCTGTGAATATTCAAGCACAGCTTGGACCTATGGATGGGAAACAAACAAAAAAAAAATTACCCCAGCACTGCCTCCTATACTACTAATGGATAGAGGGAGCTCCTCAATGCTTTATCCCCATGCATGGGTCTCTCCAAAGAATCTATGGCAAGATCCCAGTTATTCTCATTAGCGACAGCATATGTAATTATCAACCATGGGGTGGGTAAGGCCAGTCTCTTACCAACTAGAATAGCATAAATCAATTATAAAAAGAGAAATTGGCTAGGCTTAAAATGGCCCACAAGTGCAGCTAGCCTTGCACTTACCTATGCACCTAATATTTAACTTATTACAGCCTGATATTACTAACTTTTACATTGAGCTAAAATATGTACAATGATATACAATGTGTAATGGTAAGGCACTTATTACATTCTAAAGGGCTATCAGTTCCATTTCATAGAGCAGTGTCTAATGTCCTTCTTGCATGCTCTTCTTTACTATGCAAAGGGAATCCACAATTTTATCGCGCATCAGCTCTTTTATTTCTCTTTGCCACATGCTCTGTTACTAGGTGGGGATTCAGTCCACAAAGGGTTATATTTAGCATTAGTCTTATGTCTACTTTAAGCCACATTCTGTTATGGTCTGTAAAGAGGACGTCTAATATTAGCATGTATTGTAACCTCAGTTCATTTCTTTAGTTTGAACAATGCATATAAAAATCCATTTAAGGAGACAGATGCCCATTACATAGATGTTCATCAATATTTAACAGGAGTGACTGTTGTAATGCACCTGACTACTCATTGTATTTTTTTTTACATTTTATTTTTAATAAGACATGCTACTATTACAAAAAAAAAAAAAAAAATCAGAGATAAGAGATCCATTTAGTCTCTGAGTCATAGAATGAGAGGAGGAGAGGTCTCTATTCTTACAAGGAAACAAGTGATACAATTGGCAGTGCTTAAAAAGCCTATATATATATATATATATATATATATATATATATATATATATATATATATATATATATATATATATATATACATATATATATATATATATATATATATATATATACATATATATATCTATATATATATATATATATATATATATATATATATATATATATATATATATATATATATATATATATATATATAAAGAGAGAGAGGTGTGTGTGTGTGTGTGTGTGTGTGTGTGTGTGTGTGTGTGTGCGAATAGTATTAAACTGTGGAAAGTAAAGTACAACCAGTGTTCTTATGTAAAGGCACAAAAGATAAAAAAGAAGTGAATAGAGTCTGAAGATAATGGAAGATACTTCCTCAATAAGGACTGTTTTTTTTTTTTTTCTGGCAAACAGTACTAGTTCATATTTATGTAAATCAGGGGTATTCATGAAAAAAATGTTTCTACCAGTGTTGCTCAGTGTGATAAAAGTGTCTGATTCAAAGGCATACTTAGGCTAATAGTGCCAAAGCTGTCTAATGGTTGATATCACTTGCAAATGTAGTAGTCCACAAGAGTGGTTAGTATAAATGAACCATGTGATCTCCCCCCAAGCCTCAGAACCAAATTTGCAATGCAGATTAATTTCAAGACAAGTTTTTTTTAATGCTATTTTGGAGCACAGCAGTAGGACTGAATGTTCTTCTTTCGGGATTCATTCACTCACTGCTGCTTAAGGAAGCAATTAGTGCCAAAGTATGTAAGTTATGTGAGGTCATATATGTTTTTGTGTACCTCTCAACCTCTTAGAGCAAGAAATCTGGGCAAAGCCATAAATAAACGTGGGACAAAAGCCCAAAAATAGGAACAATTTTTAAATATAACTCTTAAAAACTTTGAAAGTTGATAGAATAACAGGTTTTGCATTAACATGACTTTTCTGAAGGTTAAGAAATCTGAAACTCAAATGTCTGTCATTATTTTGTAACTTCAGTTTTTAATTATTTGCCACTGATTTGCCAGAAAACCTCAATTTTATGAAAAAACAGACCAAAAATATGAGACAAAAGTCCTTACATTCTGCAAAAATCTGCGCAGTCAAGAGGTAATTGTGTGTGTGTGTGTGTGTGTGTGTGTGTGTGTGTGTGTGTGTGTGTGTGTGTGTGTGTGTGTGTAATGTATGGAAGCAGGGAAACAATTAGTGCCAAAGCAGCTAAGGCATGTGAGGCACTCTGTGTGCACGTGTGCATGTGTGTGTGTGTGTGTGTGTGTGTGTGTGTGTGTGTGTGTGTGTGTGTGTGTGTGTGTGTGTGTGTGTGTGTGTGTGTGTGTGTGTGTGTGTGTGTGTGTGTGTGTGTGTGTGTCAGAGCTCTATCATGGTCAAACAAGGTGCTATGAGGAGGAAATATACTTTCCAAAGCCAAACTGATATCCCATTACTTGTCCATCTCTTTTCAATTACCCTGAAACATTGTTCAAACCCCTCAGTGTGCATACTATTCTATTATTATTTTATTTCACAATGATCACAGAGATTTAGATTTCATTTAAAACTATTATTTCAAATGTTATAAAAAATACATGGCCAACCATTTGCTAAACAAAATAGAGCAGTCTCACATTGAAAACAGACTTAGCATTTGCAACAGTAAACGACTTTTCCCTTGAAACTCATATTTACTGCAAATGCATCTGGCAACCCAATAATGATTAGACATGTTAGAACAGTATATAGTGAAGCACTAATTAGCATCTATGTGAAGAAAGGAGGAACTGAGAAATCAAACATGCAAGGCATTTGTTAACATCTTTGGATAGCCAACTTGATGCAAGTGTCCCTTGTGAGAGGCAGCCTAGGAGCACTTTGTGGAGAAATTACTTGGTCAGAGTCATACAGTAGACAAATGAAGGCTGACAGAATCAAACCCTGGTCTTACTCATCTCCAATAAGTAACATACGGAATGCTGTAGCCCACCAAAGTGCATTTCACACGTGCCTGGAAAACAAACAAGGTTAGTTAAAAAGTATATAAATCATTAAAATATAAACATTAAACTTTTTAACTTCATGTCGTATTGTTTATTCACAACCTAATAATAAATACATTGTCAACAGTCAACAAAACAAGGAAAGCAAAGCTCATATCCAAACTACATCTCATATGGTGAGTTGCAAGTTCCAATTTTTGATACACCCGCATACGGCTATCAATTACAGCCATTTGCATGACTGTGAAAGCCTCAGGTATCTGCTTGAGATCAAGTGAATTAATATATTCATAAATAATGGTTCAAAAATGGATCTCAGCCTGCTGCTGTCAAAACCATACAGCAGAACTATTGCACCCCCCCACCCCTGCCCCCTCAACATTTTAGTTTAAATCAGAGACAAATACACAAAAATCAAGGACAGATTTCAAATATTTCTCTTATATACTAAGAAAGTTGCTAGAATCAAAAGTTTTACTTTAGCAAACATTTTCTTAAAAATACAAAGTCTAAAACTCATGCCTGTCATCATTTAATGATTGCAATCCACAACAATTTGCCAGAAACATACATACATACATACGTACATACATACATGCATACAAATATTTCAAGCATGGACATTAATGCCCTTCTAATTGCCAACATGCCAAAACACTTCTTTCCATAATGTGTTCAGGCTGTTCTTAAAAAATATCTAAACTAGTACTTGCTTTCATGTAATTTGGTAGTCTGTTCCATGCATCAGCTACTCTGTCAGAGAACCAATTAGTACACTTCTCATTCCTATGGAATCTTCTACATAGGTTGTATGATGATTCTCTAGTACGTTTTGATAACTCCAAACATTCCCAGAGGTAGTTGTCTGTAATTGCCCTATATACTTGAATAAGATCTCCTCTTAGATATCTGTAAGAGACATTGTACAAGTTCAGGTATCTTATTCTTTCATAATAACTTAAATGTTCATATCCATGGATGCCCTTGGTATAGTTCCACTGTACTCTTTCCAGGTTACTCATGCTTGTTTTCTTATAGGGTTTCCATATTGTTATTCCATACTCAAGTTTGGGTCTAATGTAACTAACAAACAATGACTTAATTGTTTTTGATTTCCTAGACTTTATAAATCTTTTCATATAACCTATAGTTCTATTTGTGTCTTTCAGCTTTTCCCGGTTAGGGGTCGCCACAGCAGAACTCCGGCCCGCTAATGATTGGCAGTTGATTTTTACATACCGGCTTGCCAGGCCTGATGTACAACCTTCAACGAAGGTACACCCATTCACGCATGTCTCCACGCAGAAGACGCTCTAGCTGAGAATCGAACTGGACAGCGTCTTACCGTGAGGCGACAACGCTACTGCAGCATCACCACCGCGGATAACCTATAGTTCTATAATGATCATTAACCAGTTGGTTGATATGATTAGAAAAAATGCATAGCTAAATCTACCCATATACCCAGGTCCTTAAATGAGTCTACAGTTTCAAATACTGTGTGCTGTATTAAATATTTACCTTTCAATTTATGTCTCCCAAATCTCATATGCTTAGTTTTTGATGTATTTATCAGCATATTATTTTCCTGTGCCTACATAGTCAATTTAGTTAAGTTATAGAGAGTAGAACACCTCAGATGAAAAAGTTAGGTCAGAAAGATACAATCTAAACAACTATGGCCTAGGACAGAGCCCTATGTTAGGATTTGACTGATGGAAGACTGCTGGAAAGGGGCTCAGATTATGCCGCGATGGTACGGCGGTAGCAATGTTACCTCACAGCAAGAGGTTCTCCCGATCGATTCTCGGCGTGGCTTGGGAGTGCCTTCTGTGTGGAGTCTGCATGTCCTCCCTGCGGTTGGGTAGCGTTTGAAATACATGCGTGCGTAAATGGGCATGCCTTTGTTGAAGGTTGGGTGTCGAGCTGGCACCTCGGTGTTTCATAAAAAATCTACTGCCAATCATTACTGGACCGGAGTTCAGCTGTGGCGACCCCTTACCGGGAAAAGCCGAAAGACCAACAATAACAACATTGGTTAATTGATTAATTTGTTTGCTCGTTCCCTGCCTTTCCTAGCTAGTACAGTCCAGATCCCAGGCTTTGCTGGTTTCAGGACTTTATTTTCTGTGTTCAGAGCTATCCAGACCTTGCTGTGGTAAAGGGAAGTCCTACTGCTTACCAGTGGGAGTGGTGAGCATTGTACTGCCTATCTAACACTAGAGGAGTGGTTTCCAGCTCTGAAATTGTAATTTTATTAGCCTTTTTGGGCTGATTTCTATCCCTTTCAACTTTCTGGGTTAAAAATGTGTGTGTTTGCACATTTTTTGCATTGTGCAGCACAGTGGGGATACACTTAAACTATTCCAGGTGCCAGAAAGTCTGCTCTTCAAATTTTCCCTCAGACCTAGCTGGTTTCTCAATAGTAGCACTAAAATCTGGGCCACTATGACTAGCACTTGCTCTAGAATCTGCTGGAAAGCACTAGGAAGCCTTAAACTGACACAAGCACTCAACTCTCCTTGTTAATAAGGAGAAATTAATCGTAGGAATTAAATAGCCTATAACTGCAAAGTACCTTGCAAAGATAAGGGAAAACGGCTCTTGTACTTTACAAAAAAGCACTTAAAGAGGCATGTCCAAGGGTCAGCTTCTGGTGATTTCTCCTGTCCACCTTGTGAATCTGGACATACTGGGGCAATGCAGCAACTGTCTCATGTACACAGACAACCCTCTCCTCCTACCACCCAACACTACAACCAGTGAGAGATGCACTTACATAGCCAAACTGGAAGTAAAGCTCTCTCCAGCCAAGATTGTGCTAGACAGTCAAGAGGAGAAGGTTAACACCTGCACCACACCTCAAGCAACACATAGCCCTTCTAAACCCACACCACCAACACCAACACATAGCAACACTAAACCCACATATGCAGAAGCCCTTAACATTAACCTGCACAAGCAACAAAGACCTCTGAAGTTGAAACGCAAACAAACACCAGTCACAACCAAAGTGACACATAGCTCACAACACCAGTGTGCTACTCAACAACAGCCCCTAAGGTAAGACAATGTACCCAACACTTTAGTCATAGGTGACTCTATAGTCAGGCACATTGATGTCCTACTCACCAGGCTGAACAAGGAGAAAATTACAATCAGCTGCCTGTCGGGTGCCAGGATCTGCCACATAATGCATGCACTCAAGTCACTCCACAAAAACTACAAATATGACTCTGTCATTGTCCGTGTTGGAGTGAATGATTTGACACATACCACTCTGCACTACATGAAAAGAGACATGGAAGAGCTCTCGGATCATGTGGCCCATGCAGGTATGACCCTAGCCCTGAGTAGCATCCTGTCTTCACCCAGAATGATACCACAGCATAAGGACAAAATGATTGATTTCAACAATTGGCTAAGCTTCTGGTGTCATTCAAAGGGGATCCAGTATCTGTCTGCCTGGGACGACATGATTGACAAACCACAATGCTTTGCCAGAGATGGTCTGCACCTGTCACCCCTGGGATTCAGGTTACTGGCTAAAGCTCTTGCCACCCCTATAGTGCCTTTTGTAGGCAAGGTTCAAAGGACAAAACTACCACCATAATAGATACAAGCATGCAAAATCTGAAGGTAATGCTACTCAATGCTAGAAGTCTAAATCTCAAAAGGCACGCTCTCGAGGCACACCTAAAAATGGAGAACATCGATATCTGTGCAGTAACTGAGACCTGGTTCAAGGCTCCTAAGAGCACCCCTGCAATACCAGGCTACAACTCTTACCACACTTTTAGGCCACAAAACCAAGACTAAAATGCTAAAGGTGGAGGAGTGTCCATATTCACCAAGGATATTCACACCTCCAGGCTAGTTGCCCAACACAATGCATCTGAAATTCTCCAGGTGCAACTAACACTAGGTAAGACTGCAATCCTAATTGTAGCTTGCTACAGATCACCCACCATGCCCCAAGATTCTCACTACACCTTTCTAAACATAATGGAAAATATTAATATGCAACCAAACACCCTAATACTGGGTGATTTTAACTACCCTGCCATTAACTGGCAAAACTACTCGGGTACCAACTACATTTCCCAATGGTTCTTGGAATTCATAAATTCCAATGCCCTGGATCAACTAATCCATTGTCCCACCAGGGGCTCCAATATCCTAGACCTGGTCATTACCAACATGGGAGATAGATGCTCCACACCAGTGGTCGCCCCCTCATTGATCAGATCTGACCATAAGCAAATCACCCTTGGCATCCACATCCCACCCCCACCCCACAGTACGGAAACCTCCGTAAAAAACTTCTCCAAGGCCAACTTCATGCTACTCAAGTCAGAAGTGACAAACTTCATGACACCCATGCAGATGGGAACTGAAAGTTTGACTACTGAATCCTACACTAAGGCACTGTACAAGCACATCCATTCTTGCATGAATTATGCCATCCCAAATAGAAACAAGATGCTCTCCTCCAAAAAAAGAAAGCCAATCTGATAGTCTCCTGCCATAAACAAACTATACAACAGAAGGAAGAAACTGTTGCAGAAAAGAGGAATCCCAGGATGCAAAAAAACTCCCTTACCAGCCTCAGTAAGAAGCTGAGATCTCTCATAAAATCCTCCAAAGTTAGTTACGAAAAAAAAAATTGCCAAAGATTCCAAAGACAGCCACAAGGCATTCTATAGTTATGTCAAGAATCTAAATGGCAATGCTCAGATCTGCTCTGAGCTACAACAGAATGGCATTAAATATACTGATCCCAAGGATATTGCCAATATACTGGCAGATCGATTTAGTGCAAACTTCACCCCCTAAAGGGTCCATTTCAATACCAAAAGATTGCCAAATTTCGGTAATCACGGTCACATAGGTAGAAACCTCACTATCCAAAGCTAAGAATACAGCATCCATGGGACCAGACGGCATCCCGGGCTGTGTACTACATGAACTACAAAATTACCTGCACCTCACCTATGTGTCATGTTTAATCATAGCCTCACCTCAGGCTTCATGCCCACTGAGTGGCGTACAGCTACAGTTATCCCACTCCACAAAGGGGGATCCATCTTGGATCCTGGGAAATACCGTTCCATTAGTCTGACAAGCCTGATCTGCAAAGGCATGGAATGCATTATCATGGACCTTATAAACAAAGACATTGGCAACCTTCAAACACTGGACCCCACCCAGTTTGGGTTTGTGAAGGGCCGATCTTGTCTCCTGAACCTGATTGACTTCTTTGAATCAGTCTCCAGAGCTGTGGACGAAGGTAAGGTGGTCTACACAGCCTATCTGGACCATGCCAAGGCCTTCAACACCATCCCCCACTCTGGAATCATAGATAAACTTAATAAGCTGGGCATAAATCCCTACTTCACTCAATGGGTTGCCAACTGGCTTACTGACAGAACCCAGACTGTAAAAGTAGCCAACTCCAAATCCAGCTGTAGACAAGTGACAAGTGAAGTACCTCAGGGATCAGTCCTGGGACTGCTCTTGTTTGGCATCTACTTCTCTGAAGTACAGGCCAACACTAAGTAACTCTGGCTAACAAAGTTTGCAGATGACTGCAAACTGGGAGCCATTATTGAATCCCCAAATGATGTGGATATTCTACAAAAGGGCCTTACAGAAACAGATGCTTGGTGCCAGAGCCATGGGCTCAAGCTTAATGCCAAGAAATGTATAGTTATCCCCTTTGAGAAAAACCATGTACCCATGAATTACCACATAGGTGGCAGTACACTAAACACTGAAAGTGTGATGAGAGACTTAGGGACACAGGTGGACAGAGGTCTCACCTTTGATAACCACATCACTACAACAGGCAGGAAATCCTTCTATGTGGCACACCTCATCACTAAGGGCTTTTCATCCAGAAAAAAGGAGGTCATTGTCCCACTGTACTCATCCCTCATTAGACCTATTATAGAGTACAATGCCCCATTTGGTATGTATCTCACAAGATATCTGCAACAGCTGGAAAGGCCACAGAAATACCTCACTAAAAGAATCACAGGCCTAAAACAGATGCCCTATGCTGACTGTCTAAAAAAACTCCAGCTATACTCTGTGGCATATCGTCTACTCAGAGGTGATCTCTGCTTAACATACAGGGCCATGTCAAACCCTGAGCTGTTGGACATGCTCCACTTAAAGAAATCCCAATCCCTCAGAGCCACACGCTCCAGGGATCTATACCATGTCTTCACAATGAACAAAACATGCTGGAGGGATAGGTTTCTGACCCAGAGACTCCTCATACTCTGGAATAGATTGCCCATACATGTCAAGCATAGCACCTCCTTGGCCCTCTTCAAAAGGAACCTTGACGATTGAATGGGAGATAGGAAATTCACCCCAGGGATCATGTCAGTCACCCTGCTAGACAGGGGTCCAGGGAAGTAAATATTGTGGGAAGAAATATCCAAGGAATTGTTATGGCTAGGCTTGTATAGGCCCTAGGGCTGATAGCCTAGTACCAACCTATGAACCTATGAACCTATGGGACACCATGACTGTAACCAAGGATTTCACCTGTCTAGTTGCTGTATGATATTTAACCATGTCCTATTTGTAAACCATGCAGCTATTCACCTTATCAAGAGTACATCAATACCTAGTTGTACTAATTTATTGATCAGTGTTTTGTGTATGTCCCTGTCAAATGCTGTAGTTAGATCTATATAAATTACATCACAGCACAAAATTTTATTTATAGCTGTTATTATATTGTTATAGAACATCATGTTACAGGTGGTTATAGATCTGTTTTCAACATATGCATGCTGATATATAGCTTCATGTCCCAACCTATGCAGTTCTGAAAATAACTTATCCAATATTACCTTCTCCATTATTTTTCCACAACATGAAAGAAGACTTAAGGTTCTTCATGACTCTGGGTTTGTCCTACTTCCCTTCCCTTGAAGACAGGTTTAATAAGTGCATGTCTCTAATCTTGAGGAATCTTCCCATATTTATATGACCTCGTGAATAATAAATATAATGGTACCATAAGTTCTTGCTGAAGTGTTCTCAGGTCATTGATACTAATTCTGTCTCCTCCCCGTGCTTTGTTTGGATCCAAGTTTATGCACTTCTTTTTAAATATAATATAATTTGATTCCAGTATCTTTGGTTGCCTGGATGTGACTAGGACAACTTATCACCCATTTTGTGGAGCCAAGCTGTTTTGTATAAGATTTTATAAATACGTCTATAATCTGTTGTATCTGAGAATACATTTTAGAATCTGCACACAGTTTATCAATTTGTGTCTTTACTTCTTCCACACCTTATTTATCTATACAAAGGTTTCCTATTATGTTCAATATCTTTATATACATTTTCTTCAATTTTTTTCTTGATCTTGTCTCACACTATGCTTAATCTGTTTGTCCAGCTTGTTTATCAAAGTTGTATTTTGATCTCTCTTCTATTTCTTATATTTTTTGTCTCTCACCTTAATCAGATATCTTGTTCTTATGGAAATATATACCCCTGATGTTGTATGCCTAGATCCTGATGTTAAACATTTTTTTTTATTTTTCCACCCAAACAAATTCTGTTTCAAATCTTTTCACATTCCATCTGGAGTTTTTCCACTGAACACCTCACTCCACTTAGTTTTATATAGTAACTGTTTTGCTTCCATATAATCTGTAATTAACCTTCTGTGCATTGGTTTAGATTTCAGTTTGGCAGAATTATCTAGCAACACATTACTCTCTATAATGTCATGATCACTGCACATTAGTGGTGGTAAAACTTGACTTGAAATAACAGTAATTTCTTTAAGAACACAAACAATGTCTAGTATGTTCCATCCCTTGGTAGTTTTTTTTTTTTTTTACTGTCTGAAGCAATTGCTGTTCCTGAATATAACTTTTACAAGAATTGGACACAAGTACCTCTCAGTTTATTTGCTCCAGAATTCTGGACAAAGCCAAAAATAATGTGCGGACAAAGGTTCATGTTGTAAACATTGTTTTCTTTTATCTAGTTGTTAAGAAAGTAAACTCACTACACAGTAAAATTTTTCAGAGATGACCCAGGAGCACTGTCTGAGTAACTTGCTCAACGGCACACACTGGACAAATCAGACTGGAGTGATTTAGACCCTGTATGTTTGACTACAAGAAGCAGTTTGTTAACAGTTCAGAGCCTTAAGTGGCAGATAACTCTAACTAACTTGAAATTAATTTTCTGAACAGTAACTATGAAACGTGTATGCCTAGCATCATTGGCTAATCATTATCCTCTCTGATTTATCAAAAAATAAAGACGTTAAGGAAAATCAAGGTGTCACCACAGCGGGTTAGGACTAAGTTCTTAATGAGCTGCAGCCTGTAGTCAAGGGAGCAGGGTTTGACATTTTCTAGCTCCATTTGCCTACTGTGTAACTTTGAATAAGTCACTAACAAAACAGTGCACCTGGGACTTGAAGTAGATACGCAGAAAGCAAGGATAACCCTAACACAGTAACTTACCTAAAATTGTTTTCAGCAATCATCCTGGAGTAGTAGCAGTTTTCTGTAATCCATCCTGGGGAAACAGTGGATAATCATCCTTGGGTAACACTGGGTGTAAAACACACACACACACACACACACACACACACACACACACACACACACACACACACACACACACACACACACACACACACCTACAATTAGCTGTTGTCTGCAGCCTAGCATCCTCAAGAAAAAGGTAATAAATCTCCTATTCTATGAAAAGGCATTAAAACTGAAACTTGGCAGTAACCAAACTTGAAAGATGATGACATTCTTCTCCCAAGATACAATAGAACTAGAAACGATAGAGTACACAAAAATATGGAAATGTTTTAATAGTTTTCAGAAACACGTTAAAGATAACCAGATACCCACTGATTCACCTCAAGTATCCCAACACAGAAATATCTATTGCCTCCTACACCTGAAGAAGCACACAACTATTTGCTTTGCTGCCTTTTGCATTACCCCAGGCAACAACATTCCCATTCTGAAATACCTCCTTCAATTATTTTCCACTAATGTAAATAAATAAACTGTTATACTTAGGATGCAAATATAGACTGTAAACACTGACTCCCCTACCCTCTCTATTAACCTATTCAATTTAACTCATCACCTCACCCACTAGAACTGATTAACACAGCAACAGGCCCTCAATACTAGACTGGATCCTTATCACCTCACCCTCAAACATTAACACTTTGGCTGTCTTCAAGAAAACATCAGTGCCCATCTCCCCACATTTATTATAAGATAAACTAATTACACCCCAAATATACAGTATTAAAACAAGTATATAGACTCTCTGTTTTTAAAAAGGTACCTTTATAAACTACCTCTCCCATTATAACTATAATACTCTAAAGAAAACCTACTACTAGAAGATGCTGCTACCCACTTCAATAAAACATTGCTTAAATGAGTTAGCTCCCATAAGAGGAAAAAGATCCAAAAGCAACCCTGCTTCATGATTCAGCAAAGAAACCAAACAGCTCATGCTAGATAGAGACAAAGCCTGGAAGTCATGGTATAAAGACTGAAGACAACAAAAGTGGCACATTTTTAGACAACTTAGAAATTAATGTCAACGATAGGTAAATCTAGACAAAATTGCATTATTTCATTCACTGCAAGGCATATCCTCCCTGTTCCTAGATATGTCAAAAGCATTTGACACAGTATCCCGCCAGCTTCTAATCAGTGAAATATTTTCTATATCACTGTCTCTTTCAGGTCTTACTTAGTTCTGTAGCTATCTCTCCAACAATGACAGGCCATAAAATGGAATAAGGACCTATCCCCCTTCCTCCCTGTTTCCATTGGTGTATGCAATGGTCTATCACAATGGTTAATTCTATTCCAAGTACTTTTCAATATTTTCACAAACATCCTGTACAAAGCCAGCAAATCTGCCACCTTAGTATGATATACTGATGATGCTACCATCTTCTCAGCCTCAGCCTTTCCAGTACTTCAGCAAATGACTTAAGACTTCTTCACTTCCATAGCAGCACATCTAAATGTTCATAAGCTAATCCTAAAAGCCAAAAAAACCCTCAAAATGAATGCTTTCCACACCCAGATCTCTTTCAACAACCTACTAAATAAATTAGAAATATGCTTTAACAAAATAGCCCAGTTTGCAGCGAATATATCCTACCGTACGCACCACTGGTTATCACTAAAGAAGCATAACTGCCTAGAACTACCTAATCATCTTACATTCACTCAGCTTCAAACTGCCCATCAAATAATGCACAAACCACACACATGCCCTTCTCTACAAAACATTCTCAAGCACTGCTCCCACCAAGTTGCCTTCACTCAGTTAATCAGAGCCTACTAATAACTTTCAAATCCTGTAATACAGGCTGGACACTCACTATACTCACCCTGTGTCACCAGATAATGGAACTCTTGCTTATTCCACTAAAACAGGAGAGCTGTGCATCTAGCTTTAAACACAACCTAAAACAACACCTAGACTCCTCCTCTGTTCTTGTTCTCACCCTGACTGATTCTCTCTGTCTCTCTCTCTCACAGATTTCTAGACTATCACCAATACCTAACTTTCCATCTATCCTACCTTCTCCTGTAAATGTAAATAAATCCTGTCTATATTTACAACTGTATATTGGTATTCATTGCCCCTTTGTAAACAAAACTTGCATATTGTTGTATATGCAAATGTAATCTTTATATTATTGTATAATACTCCTACAGAAATCAAATTGCATTAATCTTTGTCTTGATTGTATTACCCACTGGAAAAATTCTCTGTAACTATTGTAATTTTTTGTAACTCTAATGGAGCTTTTCTCCCCAGGCATTCACTGAAAATGGCATTGAGTGCCAAGTCTCAGTAAACAAAAAAGAGCTGTGTCAAACCTATTACAAAAATCTCCTGCTAACGCAAGTGCATGTGGGCTTAAGCACTGAAATGGCATAAAAATCACACACTCAGCACTGGCACTTCTCACTGATGTGGCCAACACTTCAGAATGTACATGGTTGATGGTGAAAAGGCAGCTGACTGCAAAGGTATCTACTTCCAGCCTGCCTGACATGCTCACTCACACTGAAGGTGCAGAGTGGGGAGGTGGGCCTTTTTTTTTCTTCACAGATATAGCTCAAAGGAATCTTTTTTATTTTTTATTTATTTTTTATGACAAGGATAGCCCCCAGCCAGTGCACTGGGCAGTATGTAGGTAGCTGCCTAGGTCACCCATTACTGGATCTGGACCTCGTGTGTATGTGTGTGTGTGTGTGTGTGTGTGTGTGTGTGTGTGTGTGTGTGTGTGTGTGTGTGTGTGTGTGTGTGTGTGTGTGTGTGTGTATGTGTGTGTGTGTGTGCTGCGTATGAGGCAAATATTGCCAAAACAAGCAAGGCATGTGAAGCTGTGAGTGTATGTGATGTGTATGAGACAATTAGCATCACAATAGGTAAGGTAGGTGTGTGTGTGTGTGTGTGTGTGTGTGTGTGTGTGTGTGTGTGTGTGTGTGTGTGTGTGTGTGTGTGTGTGTGTCTGTGACCTGCTGTTCACTTGACAAGTGAGTTGAGATGATAAGCTTCTATTCTTATCTTGGGATGATACCTGTGTGCTTAATTCACCCCTCCCAGCATATGTTTTGATAACTTTCCTATAGAGGGGGGGTGTTGCTGACTACACTAACTACAGCAGTAGACAGGCAACGTAGTCAGGCTGTGATAATTGTATGCATGCATTTGTACTTTCCTCTCCCCCACCCATGTATGTGTGTATGTGTTTTTTTTTATTCTTCAATGATTTGACATTTATGTCCAGTAGCATATAGTCCAGAACCCCTGACACACATCAGGCCTGTCACACCAACACCTGTGGCTATTCAGTCACTGCAGCAGCGTTGCAGGTAGTAGTCTCCCAAGCCACACTCACCTGTGCTCCTTTCCCCAGCAGCACAACTGTCTTTTATCTGTGTGTCCGATGCCCACATCTTCACTATGTTTCACAGCTGTGATTGTGTTACCACTTCCCTTTTCAGTCTATCCTATGTTATATGTTTATTTGTGTGACTCAACTGCCTATGGTAACTCTTCTACCTTCATCCTAAATTCTCTTAGTATCTTCTACAAGTTATCATCTCTGCACACACAGACACACACACACACACACACACACACACACACACACACACACACACACACACACACACACACACACACACACACACACACACACACACACACACACACACACACACACACACACACACACACACACACACACACACACGCACACACACACACACACACACACACACACACACACACACACACACACACACACACACACACACACACACACACACACACACACACAAATAAATATCTATAAATATATAAAAAAATAGATCAGTAGACATCTCTTGTGCCCTTGTAGAGCTGCCACATAACTTCCTTCTCTTGCTTCAAATGCAAGCATGGCATTACGTCAAGCACCCTTGGGGCTTATGCTCAGTGCACAAGCATGACTGCAGATTGTATTTCCCTGCATCTACATCATAGTCTTACATGTTCTTTATGCATTCCATGCTGTGGCCAGAGTCAGAATACTTACTGATCAGTTCATCTTGCTCACTCATCTGGCCATGTTCATAGTTAATTATCATTGGGATCATTGCACACACAAAGTAAATAGAGGAGAGCTAGTCAGTATCATTGTTTCTGTGTTTCTGAATCTCAAAGCATGCTCTCAATGTCAGTTCTAACAACTGCTTTGTCGTAGAATAGTGTGGACAATTCATGTGGATGTGGGTCCGTGTCTGGTAATATTAAAGATATTGAATGTGAGTTTTGAAATTTTGTGAATTTGTCAAGAAAACTTTCAAGGAAGAGTGGTCCTTTGGTCAGGGTGCAGTTGCTGGTGTGTAAGCTCTTATTTTAGTACTAATTACTTGGTTTACTTGGGCCCAGAGTATTTTATTGCTGGTTCAATAGTCCTGTTTGATGGCAATGGAGTATCTCCTAATGTCTTATTTTTAGCTAAATTACACAGATTACTGAATCTTACTTTAGACTTTGTTGTGCTTGCTTGCTTCCATGTCTTCCAGCCACATCTCTGACCTTTAGCAAAATGTTTAGTTAGTTTATTGGTTAACTATCTGCTTTGGCTTGGCTTATAGAGACTGGAGGATAGGGAAAATAGTTGGTTTTATTTTACTAGATGGAGCAATGTTAGAATATCAGAAACTAGCTCTGTTTTGATTGTATAAAATTGGTGTTCAGACAACTATGTAAGGGTAGGCTGAAGTTTAGAAACACATTTCTAGATCTAGGTCTGAAGGTTATTATATTAGCAGTCTGTTGTGCTAAAAGCTTATGACGTTATATGTTTTGGGCAGTGGTCACTGAGGTCGGGGATGACTAAGGGGAGATTATGGTGAGATTGCAGATTTTGGCAAGGATGTTTTTGATTTCTATGCCTAAAAGGTTGTTTGATTGATTGTTAGGTATGCTGGGCTCAGAGATGCTTTCTGTAAAACTTTGGTCAGCAGAATACTTATTTAGATCTTGATTGCTTGAAGGAAACAGGTTTAGGATGAAGTCTCCCGCTCTTACCTCCTACTTGTGTTGAGGAGATGGATTGTATCATTGAGTAGATTAGCTGCATTACCTTTACTAAAATGGATGGAGGGATGGTAAGTAGACTGATGGCATACATAGGTTTTGACCCTTTGGTTGTGGGATTTGCACAGTTAGCCAGCTGGGCTCAAAGACTGTTGTGCATTTAACTTGAGCATGTGTGTGGAGTTGTAGGAGGCCTGGGATCATAGCTCCACAACATTGGTTCCTGTTTTGTTGATAAGAATGCACGGGTAACCTGGTAAGTGGTAATGGAAAAGGAGATGCCAGCATTTAGAAGACAGCATATGAATAAGCTGGAGTCTGGAGTTGTGTGTTGTTATAAGTCTGAATGCTGGTCTTGGATTAGTTTCCACATAGAATGAATAAAACATTATAGGAGACATTCTTATTAGGAGCTTAGGGCAGGTGAGTTTTCAGGATTTTGTAAGTATTGATGTTGTGGTGAGGATGGTTCATAGTAGTTTTGAAAGGACTGACAATGAGGAGGGTATTAAAGACAAAGGAGATAGCCAGGAAGGTGTTTGTGGTTTAGTTTGGGGTATGGCGTCTGTATGATGTACTATTTGTGAAAGATTAAGTGTGTGTTAAAGGTGACATCAAAAGGGAATTGCCATTTGATATATGTGTAACAAAAACAATTGGTGGGTTAGGAGGGATAAAACTGAGACCATGTACATGTCTGATCTTGGAAGGAGAGCTTAATGAAGTAATGGATTGGAATAGTGAGGGAAATGTTGTGGGATATCAGCTGACTGTCAAGTAAGATGGCAATAAGTTAGGAGCTAAAAGACAGTATGTATGCTCTGAAACATAAATTGTATATTGGTATAGTGGACTCTTTTTTTCAGCTGTATACAGTAGGAAGTAAAGTGTATGTGGTGGTAGACTCCATTACCTTAGGAGATGGACATTATGATAGGATATGTTTGTTGTCCTTGACCACTGTGTAAGGAACTGACAGTACAAATGTAAAATGAACTGATAAGTAATTATAGAAGCAGAAAAAACATGCATCAACTGAGAAATTAATGTGGGAATAGAGCAAATCTGACACAAGCAGTAGCCAGTCCATGTGAGAATGTGTGCTGCTGATCTCAGAGTAAGACAAACTCTGAAATAAAGTCTGGACTTGAGATATGTAGCGTATTAACAATAGTGATGTTCATAACATTAAAATCAAAGTATAGTTCCTACAAATGGAGTAGTATTTAGATGACCAGGCACTTGTACAAATTATTAGCAAACCCCTTATAATCTTACAGTGTACTGGGATATAATCTACAGGAGCTATAACTAGAGCTTCCTGCTGACACCATGGTCACTTGCCTCTTAAAGTATGCAAGAATAATAATTAATACAGAAGTAGGCTGAGAATGAGTGCAGTTACTGTACAGAGGAAGTAGTATCTTGACAACCACTGCT
This sequence comes from Protopterus annectens, assembly GCF_019279795.1. NCBI lineage: Eukaryota > Metazoa > Chordata > Ceratodontiformes > Protopteridae > Protopterus > Protopterus annectens. Next base: position 243,012,073 of record NC_056736.1, on the reverse strand, counting down.
ATTTAGGACACTATTCTAGTTATTAGAGAAATCAGTGCCATCAGTGGGATGCAATGAATGGTCACAACCTAGACAATGCTACTGTATAGAGCTCATTGCTGTGAAAGGGATGCAGTGCATGGTCAAAGAATTCCAGTTCAATTTATGGCACGCTGCCAATTGTTGGAAGATTAGACAGGTGCAGTGTAGGGTCACAACCTAGACAAACATTGCTCTTTAGGACACTCTGCAACTTGATATAAGGATCACTGCCATTTGGGGGGGGGGTGCTGCATACAGCCACAGCCTGGCTAAGCACCACTGCTGCTTGGGGTGCTTTGAAAGTTATTAAAAGACTGAGTGTTATGAGGAGGATGCAGTGTATGGAATAACATAGGCAAGCACTGCTTTTTGTGGCTCTCTCCAAGTTATTGGAGGACTCAGTGCTGTGTTTTTTTTTTTTTTTTAACCAGATAACTTGGGTGATCCACTGGGGATTATAGAACTTACCTTTTTCCTCACTTTAGTACGATCTCTTAGTAGGTATATATAATTAGCAGAGGCCTTGCCCCACAACACCCCCCCCCAAAAAAAATAATGTTTTTGCCATAGTGTCGATGTTATGATATAGACCTATATGTATATATATATATATATATATATATATATATATATATATATATATATATATATCAGATATATATATATATATATATATATATATATATATATATATATATATATATAGATATATATGTGTGTGTGTGTGTGTGTGTGTGTGTGTGTGTGTGTGTGTGTGTGTGTGTGTGTGTTGTGGGTGTATGTGTGCATATTTGTAACCAGGGTATAACACTGATCCAGCTGGATCATTTTCAGGGTTAGCATGGGATTACAAGCATAAAACAAATTTGAAGACAGAAAGACAGACATTACTTCACAAATTTGAAACTATTCAGTATCAATTTAAATGTTAACTTTTAGATTGCCAGAATGGTGGCATGATATCACAAAATTTATAAACTTCGCAAGCAGTTAATCAGACAGTTAAAAGATGAAACATTCAAAGCATATAAATGGATTGACGGATGGATGGATTCAGTTGATATACAGTTCAGATGCAGTACAAACAAACAATTTCAAATACTTGTATCTTTAACACAGTGAGAAATTTAGATGATATAATAAGTGAAAGCAAGCCAAAGTGCTACAATTTCCTTGTCTCCTAGCAAGAGAGTATAACAATGAAGAAAAAATGTCTCTTTGCTTTTTTAACAGAGAAAAAAATGTTTTGCGCCTCAAAACTGTTTCCATGACAGCATGTTCCAATGCTGAATAGAAAGAACTATGGCTGAATTCATGATTCATTTGTATTATAGTAAGAATCACTAAGAAGAATGTAACTTCTGAGAAAGTGGGTTATGATTAATTAATCAGTATAAAGTATTTGGCAAATCTGATCAGAAATATTTTCACCACAGCAACTCAGCCTAGATAAAGTAATACAACTGAGGTATGGTACAGTGTAAAACAACATGGCACAAGCTTTTACTCGGTTCATGAATACTGAATATTGGTGTAAATAATGATATGAACGTGGTATGAATGTGTGATCGTGTGCATGTGTTTGTTTGTCTGTAGCACGATCCCATGTTTAGCAAGGCTGCAGGGTAGATGAAGATTTGATATAGCACAGAACATTATTGCCATATTGACAAGGAACCACCTGATGACTAGGACTGGTAAACCTGTGCCGGTCATTACATCTGTAATACTGTCCCCCATAGGATATTGCTGATGATCCATCCTGTTATGTACAAAGATGCTGCTGAGTTTTAGTATTCTGATCTCATTAACATTTCAGTTCTGAACTGTGTGCTATAGTATTGTAGAAAACAGAACACATGACATTCTTTGAAAGCTAAACAAATAAAAACAGATGTCCACCAGGGCTGAGTGTAGAATCCAGTTTAATTGAGAAATAAAAATAAAAACTGGTAAGCCTTCTCACAGTAGACCCACTTCTTCAGACTATGCTGAATGGGGGACAGCCACTGTCGTCCCTCTACATAAAGGTGGGGCATCCACTGACCCAGGTAATTATAGGCCCATCAGCCTACCTAGCCTGATCTGCAAGGCCATGGAACGCATTATTATGGACCTTATAAACAAGGACATTGGCAACCTCCAAATGCTTGACCACACGCAGTTTGGTTTTGTCAAAGGGAGATCATGCCTGTCAAACTAGGTTGACTTCTTTGAAATGGTTACCAAAGCCATGGACAAGGGGAAGATGGTACATGCCATCTTGACCTAGTCAAAGCCTTTGACACTATTCCCCACTCGGGCACAATAGACAAACTCTCTCAGCTAGGCATCAACCCTTATGTTACCAGATGGGTAGCTAACTGACTCACTGATAGAACTCACTCAGTCAAACTAGGGGAAGCCACCTCTAGTAGTAGACCTGTAACAAGCGGTGTACCCTAAGGATTGATCTTGGAGCCTCTACTGTTTGGGAAATACTCCTCTGAGGTGCAAGCAAAAACCAGTGGTCTGTGGCTGACCAAGTTTGCATATGACTGCAAGCTGGGCTCTGTCTTAAATTCCCCTAGTGATGTGAAGATCCTCCAAAAGGGCCTTACCCAAACTAATGACTGGTGCCAGAGGCATGGCCTCAAACTGAATACCAATAAATGCATCATTATCCCCTTTGGGGAAAATGTCATCCCCACTAATTATCACATTAATAACAATGTACTAAGCATGCAATTTGGCATGAGGGACTTGGGCACCCGGGTTGATAGCAACCCGATTATCGACCTCCACATTCCCTCCATTGTACGGAAGGCTTTATACATGGCCCACCTCATAAATAAGGGTATTTTATCCAGGAGCAAGGAGGTCATAACATCCCTATACACCTCCCTTATCAGACCCATTATTGAGTACAATGTCCCCTTTGGCATGTACCTTGCCAAGCATATGCAGCATTTGGAGGGCCCAAAGAGGTTCCTGACCAGGAAAATCCAGGGTCTCAAATACCTATCCTATACAGATAGTCTAAATGCCCTGTCTCTCTACTCAGTCTCGTACAGACTGCTCAGAGGTGACCTGTGTCTGGCATACAAGGCCATTTCAGACACAGCCTTGATGGAGTTGCTGCATATCCATAAAACAAACTCCACTCGTGCAACCCGCACGCAGTGCCTTAACCTGGTCTGTGACATTAATAAAACTTGTTGGTGGGATAGTTTTGTGTCCCAAAGACTTTACTGTCTGTGGAATAGACTCCTCCATGTCAAGCAGAGTACCGCTCTAGCCCTCTTTAAGAGGAACCTGGACAACTGGATGGGAAACAGAAAATATACCTCTGAGATCCCACCTGTATCCCTGCTGGACAGGGGAAACAGGTACTGACTTTGAGGGAACATGGGTAAAATTCATGGCTAGGCTTATAACTGCCTCTGGCCAATAGCCTAGTATCAATCTATGATCCTATGAATCTAAACGTGGCCAAGTATAGAGAATGGTCTCTTTCATTTGTAAAGATGGCTCTGGTGCCTAGATAACTCCCATGAGAATATTCAATGCAGCTCAAATAAGGCCAGTGAACCATTTCTAATTTATCAAACTACACAATATGCTTATGGTTGGATGATGGTCCCAAGGGCAGCTGATAAGGGGACATGGCTAAGATGTGGACTGAATAGCAGCAGAACTCATTTGCTCTGTTACTTATTGTTTTTTTTTTTTGACAGGAAATATAGCTTATAAATAATACTAAGCTTCTACAAACAGTTATTTCTATTAATTTAACTTGATTTCTATGATATACCAGTGTTTTTATTATCAAATATTTTCTTGTTAAAGTTTTATCTGAAAATTCTTCAAATATCCAGTCTGAAAATGAGTCATTCAAAGACAAATATACATGACTCTTCATTCAAAAAGGGAACTGCAATCAGCACTTACAAATATACAGGAATTATCTTTGAAAATGTACAAAATGGATACTTCTTCTTCTTCCGGCTTTTCACAGTTAGGAGTCGCCACAGTGGATCACCTTGTCTGGTCATGACTGGCAGTGGAGTTTTACAGTGTCGAGTTGCCAGCCCAGCACCCAACTTTCCACAGAAGACACACACATGCACACACACCTATGGCCAATTTAGAGTGTCCAATCCACCTACAGCATGTCTTTGGGATGTGAGAGGAAACTGGAGCACCCAGAGGAAACTCACACGACCACAGGGAGGACATGCAGACTCCACACAGAAGGCACCCCAGCCGAGGATTAAACTGGAGAACCTCTTGCTGGAGGCGGCAATGCTAACCACTGCATCACCATGGCCGCCCTACAAAATTATACTAAATTAGACAATTTTAAGGAAAGGTGCAAAAAAAAAAATAGACCAACTATAAGAAGCTCTTCAACAACAGACATTTTCAAATATCTGGCATAGAGGACTCTCTAAATGACATTGAAAACAGACTGAAGATGAGAATATCATCAGCATTTTATTAAAACAAAATACTCGTCTGCAAAACAAAATAGATGATCTAGAAAACAGGCCACACAGAAATAATATTCATATTTTTGATTGGCCAGAAAAAATAGAAGGGACTAATATGACAAGCTTTCTGACATCCTGTCTTACGAAGATACTAGACTTACCAGAGGCAATGTCTTTTGGAATTGAAAGATCACATCACTGTTTGACCACATCTCATTCAAAAAATACCTTAAATCCAAAGTTTACAATTTATTTATATCCTCACAAGTCAAGGAACTAATGCTAAAGATGGCATGGGCAAAATCTTCAATCAGAATAGATGACACAACCATATGTTTTGACAATGACTATTCCTCAACTGTCATCTCAAAGAGGAAATGTTTTCTGCCTTTAATTACGGAATTTAAGAAAGAACAAATTCAAGTTCATCTGTTATTCCCTGCAAGACTGAATGTATTTCTTCCTGATGGTGACAAGCTTTTAGGAGATCCAAATGATGCCCTTACATACCTTCAAACAAAAACATCTTAAGACAAGTGGAAAATATGGACTAGGAACAGTATTTCCCTGAAGAGACAGGATGAAAAGGCAGGTTGGGAGACTAATGAGAAAAAGAAGACATTAGGAGACAAATTAACACTCTTTAACTTTATAGAAAACAACAACAATAATCTAATTTTTAATTTTAATTTAAGTTATCAATAGTATAATAATGAATTTCATTTAACTGCGTTACTTGAGGTAAGAAGAACGTAGAGAACTCCAAAGAAAAATGCAATCAAAAATAATTTTACATTACATAAGTAAAGTACTAGCTCATTTACAACAAATCTGATATATTTCGAAAAATGATAATTTAAAACCCAGTATTGTAACTTTTTTTTTTTTTTTTTTTTTTTGTTTTTTTTTGTTTGTTTTTTTGTAAAACTGGGTCTTCCCTGCTTCAGTGATTTGAACCTGTATGGTCTTTATGTTTGACAAACTGTTACATCTAGACACGATGAATATTTAGACATACATCTTACTTCATAATAACAAATCATATAGACAAATCACACATATAAGTTTTTTGTGTGTGTGTGTGTGTGTGTTTCTTTGTTGAATAATCAACTAGTGATACTGACATGCTGTTATTTTATTGCTAGTTTCCCATTGTTGAATATCTGATATCTTCTATAAATTATTTGAAGCTTGATTGTCTTTTTTTTATGAATGCTGACAGCAGATGAGGCATCTAAAATAGATGGAAGAGAGATGTTTTGAGGGGTGATGTTGTTTGATATATGCTTATATATATACATATATATATATATCTATATATATATATCTATATATCTATATATATATATATATATATATATATATATATATATATATATATATAGAGTCACTAGCTGGAAGAGATTGTGTATTGTTATTTTCTTGTGATGTAGCCGTGAGCATTAACAAGTGTGATCACTGACTTGGGGCTCAATTTAGTCTTCAGTACTATGGCTAATATGATACATTTTGTTGTTTTTTTTTTCAGGAGAAGTGACTGTTGAATTAGTTTTGAATGACATGTCGAAGCACTGATTTGGACTTGCTTGGTTTCTTCCATGATTGTTGAGGCTGGTGGGGATTGGATGTTTTTTATGGTTGAATGAGGGGAAGGTGGTTACGATTTGATGGTTTTATTTGTGAAGGAGGTTGGACACTGTAGATGAGAGTGTGGTCTGTGTCTCACAGATGCTGTTGGAGCCTGGGATTTATTTCTTTTTCACGGGTCTTTCACTGCAAACTACTTTGGCAGTTTAAGCTTCTCACCGTGGTGTCATGTGAACGAGACCAACTGTCAAGCCCTGAATAAGCTTGGAAGCTTAACTGCCAATCAAAAGCAAAAGGGGCAGTTCATATGATTAATTTATGAAAACCTAGCAATATATTTGCTGTTTTTTATCGATAGAGAAAGTGGTGTTCAGTTTAATGCTATATCTGAATAGACTACAACTTCTGACATGCCAGTCCTCTGGGAAAATAAAATATGGTAAAACAATTGATTCCCTTATGCTATGATTTCATTTTAAGAAGGAAGAGGAAGAGAGGAAAAAAGGCAAAGCTATGATTTTATTTTATAAGTTGTCTGCAATGTAACCTGAGTGTCTGTAATTTCTGGGGCATTACATTCTTCTGCTGTAGCTATGGGCCCTTTTGGGGGTGAGATGGGGGTAAAGTTTGCACTGAACCTGTCTGCCAGGATATTGGCTATATCAGTCAATTCAGTGTATTGTGTGCCATTCTGCACTAACTCTGAGCAGATCTGAGAATTGCCACTTAGATTCTTGACATAGCTAAAGAATGCCTATTGGTTATCTTTGGAGTCCATGACAATTTTTCATTCGAAGCTAGCCTTGGATGATTTTATGAGGGAACTTAAATTATTGCTGATACTGATCAGGGATGTCTTCCCTTCTTGGGATTTTACTCTTTACTGTACTAGTTTCCTCCTTCTATTGTATAGCCTGTTTATGGCAGGGGTACACCAGACTGGTTTCCTTTTCTTGGAGGAGTGAGTCTTGGTTTTGTTTGGGATAACACGATCCATGCATTCTTGTAGGTGCCCATAGAGTGCATTAGTAAAGGATTTTGCAGCTTGGACAAAATGTTATTATTTAGCATGGGGGCTTTGAAACTTCCCACTTCAGTCTTAAGTAACGTGAAGTTTGCTTTTGAAAAGTTTTGCACGGTGGTTTCTTTGACTGGGGGTGGTGTCAGAATGTGGATATCCAGAGTGATTAGTTTATGATCAGATCTAACCAACGAGGGGTTGACGTCCGGTGTGGAACACTGGTCGCCCATGTTGGTGATGACCAGGTCCAATATGTTGTCACCTCTGGTGGGGGTGTTGGCCAGTTGATCCAGGGTGTTTGAGTTTATAAATTCTAGGAAATGTTGGGCAAGGGTGTTTGTACTTGAGTAGTTCTCCCAGTTAATGTTTGTGTAATTGAAATCACCCAATATCAGGGTGTTTGGAAGGACCTTTATGTTTACCAGTGTTTACAAGAATGCGAAGTGCAGGTCCTGGGACATGGTGGGTGATCTGTAGCAAGCTATAATTTGCATAGCAGTTTTGCCCATTGTTAGTTGTACTTGCATGATCTCTGAAGCATTGTGCTGTGCCACTAACCTGGAGGTGTGGGTATCTTTGATGAATATGGATACTCCCCCGCATTTTGTATTTTGGTCCAGGTTTTGTGGCCGAAATGTATGGTATGAGTTGTAGCCTGGTAATGCTGTGGTGCTCTCTGGAGCCTTAAACCAGGTGTCTGTTAGTACACATATATCGATTTTCTCCATACTGAGGAGTGCCTTGAGTGCATGCATTTTGAGGTTTAGACTTCTGGCATTGAGTAGCATTACCCTCAGTTTTTTGTTACTTCTGCTGTTTACGGTGGTGGGTTTATCTTTTGAGCCTTGCCTAAAAAAGGCACTATGGGGGTGGCAAGAGCTTTGGCCAGTATTCAAAAGCTTAAGGGTGACAGGTGCAAGCCATCTCTAGCAAAGCAGCCTGGCTTGTCAAGCATATCATCCCAGGCTGGCAGACACTGGATCCCCTTTGAATGACACCAGAAGCTTAGCCAATTATTGAAATTGATAATTTGTTCTCTATACCATGGTATCATTCTTGGTGAGGGCAGGATGCTACTCAGGGTCAGGGTCATACCAGCCTGGACTACATGATCAGAGAGCTCCTCCATGTCTCTTTTCATGTAGTCCAGGGAGGTATGGCTCAGGTCATTCACACCAACATGGACAATGACAGAGTCATATTTGTACTTGTTCTGGAGTGACCTCAGTGCTTGTGTTTTGTGGCAGATCCTGGCACCCAGCAGGCAGCTAACAGTAACCTTCTCCTTGTTCAGCCTAGTGAGTGGGACATCAGTGTGCCTGACTATAGAGTCACCTAATACTAGTGTGTTGGGTATGTTATTTTGCCTTACGGGCTGTGATTACATGTCACACTGGTTTTGTGAAGTATGTGTTTCATGGTTTGTGTTGGGGGTGTGGAGGTTGCTTGGTTGTCTGCTTTGGAGGTCTGTGTTGCTTTTGCAGATTTTTATTTAGAGCCTCCGAGTATGTTTTCATGTATTTATGTGTGTTTTTTGCCAGTGCTGGTTTCATAGGTCTGTGTGAGGCTGAAGTTGTGATGCAAGTAATTCCCTTCTCCTCTTGACTGCCTGGTCCAGTCTTGTGTTGAGAGAGCTTAGCCTCCGGTTTGTGTAATTGCATCTCTCGCATGTATTAGTGTTTGGTGAAAGGAGGAGAGGGTTGTCTGTGTACATGAGGCAATTGTAACATTGCCTCAAAATGCCCAGATTCACAAGTCGGACCAGAGAGTACACCTGAAACTGCCCTTTGGACATGCCTGGATAGGTACAGAGAACTGTTTTACTGATTGGCTGGTAAGGTCGAATAGAGAGCCTTGTCCTTCTCTACAGTATAGGGTGGGTCTAGTGCTAAGGTTTATCAGTGCTTGCTATGAGATTTGAGCAAGTGCCGAGATGAGAAGTGAATGGTTTGAGTGTTTAAGTTGAAAGTTTGTCTAGTTCCAAGGGAAAAATTGAAGAGTAGACTTTGTATAGCCGGGAATAGTTATACCCTAGCTAACCGGCACTGGCCGGCATTCAAAACCGCTCAAATGCAGGTTTTATAGCAGGGAAATGAAAGAGATAGAAATTTTGTTGATTTTATGAAATGCAACAGGCTACCTGCTACAATTCTAGACTGCCACCTTTCATCTGAAGGACTAAATACCTTTTACAATAGACGATGATTTCAGTATAATGTACACAGATTTTTTTTTTTCGTTTTCTTTTGCCTGACTTTGTCAAACATTTTTCTAGCATTTCCTGCTACTGGTTTTACTTGTGAAGCTTGCAAAGGTCGGCTTAATGACATGTGAATGCTGCCAAATTGAGGTTCTTAATGATGGTCTAGGAAGAGTTGAAATAATGTGGACATAGTTTTCTAAGGAAAGGAACCCAGTGTGAGCATAGTCTGCTAAGTTTACTGTTTAATAAACTCTGTCCAAGGGATGTTATATATCTTTTTTCCAGCAGCCTTTTTGGAGACATAGTTTTGTATTAAAGAGTTGTTGTTCTCTTTATATGTGCACACCTAATCTACTGGGTTTTTTCAGTGATAGGGGAAGGACAGACAAAACTGGGTAGTACTACTCCATTGTGTATTCAGGGTCACAATTATGCTCTGAAATTGCTGGAAAAAATAAACTCCTTAAGTATATTTGATAGCAAGATATATCTATAACATATGTCTTTTAAAGTATACTATGTAATATAAGATTGTAGAAAAACTTTAATATATTTATATTTATTTATTTATTTAAGTTTATAAACTATATAGCATTTAATAACTGATTTTAAATTTGAAATTATAAGACTGGAATGTTTTATTCTTTTTTATTGATGTTTAATATTTAGTATTATGAGTTCCAATTTCCAGTTCCTAATTTCTAGAATGATACATTACTATTATTATTTTGAAATTATGGAAACATGTTGACTATCTAATTAAACCATTATTAACATGTCAGCTATTAAATGTATTTCTATTAATATTAATGGTCTTAACAATGGGAGAAAAAGGGGAGATTTGAATAGATATTTAAAATTGTTTAATTCACAGTTTATATTTTTACAGGAGACAAATCTATTACAGACAAATCTACACAGACTTAATACTAAGACATATTCAGTGTTAGTTCTCATTATATACCTAATGCGTACCTAAAAATTTTGCTCAGTAACTTTAGAAATTAAAAGAAGAATATATATATATATATATATATATATATATATATATATATATATATATATATATATATATCCTCATTAATGTATATTGGATCCCAGGAATGAGTACTATTACAGTTAAGAATCATTTCAATCAAATAGTTCATATCTCAAAAGGTAACATTATACTGGCAGGGGGTTTCAACTGTATATTAAAAACTGAAGACACTAATTCTAGAAACAAAAGAAAAATAATTGCCTCAGCAAGGGTTAATGAAGTTTATAGATATATTTCATATTATAAATAAATTTTAAGAGACAGACTTTTTCTTTACTCACTATTCAAATAGGCATGGAACGCAAGCTAAAATTGACACAGTCTATATTTCTAATGAACTACAAGACACCTTAGTCAAGGTTAAAGTTGTCTCATGTCCACTTTTAGATGATAATGCTATAACTTTGAGCTAACAGTAAAAATTGGAAATAATATAGCTAATAGATGTATTCCTGCTTATATAACTAGTCTGAAAAAAATATTTATTTATTTATGTTTATAAAAGAAATACAGACCTTCATAGAAATTCATTGCATGAATAATATATCTGAAATTTATGTCTGGGACTCACTTAAGGCCTGTTTATATGGCAGAATTATGAATTGGTATGGTCAAAAGGAAAGTTATGCTACAAAGAATTAATTGACTTGCAAGAAAAAATAAATAAGCTAAAACTAGAAAGCCAAGAAACAAACAATGACATAACAAAAGAAATTAATACATTAAATAAAAATATTTAGAGATTTTAAACCATAAGGTCTAAATTAATTTGGAAAGATTTAAGAAAATAAATTTCACAGTTAATCCCAAATCTATTCAGAATTTAGCTAATAGAAACAAATCTTAAACAAAACTAACAATATTAAAGAAATTCATTCTAACAAGAAAAAAAGGTACCTAAAATAGAAGACACGCTGAAAGAATTTAGAAATCATTTTTAAGCAATTAATAAAAAAAACACATTACTAGATTCTGCAGACAAAATTAAAGCATTTATAAGAAAATATACCAAGAATAAATTAAGTGAAGAACAGACAAAAATAACAGATAAACCTATTACATTTACTGAACATAAAACTCAAATCAATTAAGACTTAATAAGGCTTCTGGTAATGATGGTATCATACCTGAAATTAATGCCTAAAGATGCCACAGCTATTCTACTGAATGTATTCACAATTGTAAAGGAATTAGTTAATGTTTCTCCATCTTGGAAGTATATATATCCTCATTTTGACAATTCTTAAAACAGGCAAAGATCCTGTCAAAATGTTGTTTCTGTAAACCAATATATTTATTAAATACAGATTATAAATGATGTATGGTTATATCTGCCAATAGAATAAAACAATACCTACCACTTATGATAAACAGTGACCAAACTGGATTCATTTTAAATAGTTACTCATATGATAACATTAAACGAATATTGACAATAATTGATTATGCAACTGAAACAAATAAAAAATAGTATTAATAAGTTTAGATATTGACAGTGCTTTCAACTCTAACTGGAATTATCTTTCTCTAGCTTTTGCAAGAGAGCAATTTCTCAATTAACTTTTTTCATCTCATTAAACTTCTTTATGAGAATTCCCATTCATATGTTAAAATAGGCTTACATACTTCAGAATCAATTAGACTTACTAAAGGCACCAAGCAAGGATGTCCTCTCTCTCCTTTACTTTTTACTTAAGTCATAGAACCATTTGCTAATCTTATACGATCAAATACAAGGATTAACGACATTCAGATGGGTAACAGCTCAATCTTTAAATACATATGTTTGTGGACAACATTCTATTGATACAATATGGATATAATAGTTAACTTCCATTTATCTTTAAAGCAATGGAAATATTTCAGCAGGATTTTGGTCTTAAAATTAATGATAGTAAAACAAAAATATTACCCATAAATATTAATACTAAGGTTATGGATAAAACATTTACCAAATATATAGTAAAGGTGGGAAAAATAAGTTACTTAGTAATAATTATTACTGACAGTATCAATGATACAATAACACTAAAGTATAATAATAGCTTAACTTCAATAAAACATCTTATAAGTAATTAAAACAAATATATCTTTACACTGGAAGAGAGGCTTTCTATAATTAAAATTATTATCCTACCAAAATATTATATATCATTCAATCATAATCTTTACCATCATCAAAAAATTGTATTAAATGATTTAATTCTTTATTATTAAAATTTCTTTGGTATCCTCAAAATCCTAGATTAGCCATAATTCATCATACTAGAGACTGGGGACTTGGTGGTATTGGTTTACCAGACTTAGAGATATATTCAATAGCTTCAATCCTTAAGACACTAACTTATTGGTCAAATGAACATTATACTGCCAGATGGAAAGAACTACAAAAGGAGTTTGTACTGGAAATTTGTTACTTTAAATATATACATTATAATTTAATTTCAAATAATTTTTACTTTGGTTTCTCAAACAATATTTCTTAAATAATTAAACTAAAACACTTAATTCTACCTATCTATACACTATAATAAATACCCTGATAAGTTTTATTTATAAAAATCCAAAGTATAAATCAAGTGAATCTTTCTCATTTTACCAATAGCTTAAACTCTCAATAATATCTTCACCTTTAACTTAAAAGTAATGTCTACTTTTAAAGAAAATAACTTAACATACTGGTTTCAATTAATGGATAAAGAAAAATTACATACAGTAGACTATATAATCAACAACTTTGATTTAGATAAATATATGTGGCTACATATACAACTTTGCAAACAATTTATTGAGCATAACATTTAATTCATACAACAAACTATAAGAGAATACATACTTAAATTAATTGAATTTTTAACCCTTTGGACACAGCAGCATACAGTTGAGAAAAGTCTTTTATCTAAATTATATAAAGTGATTAAAATAAATAGATTACAATAAAGACAGTTACTGGAACTATTTTAGATCAGTTAATAATAGGTCACCAAATGAGGAGAAAGACACATTCTTTGATCATAAAAACAGACAACCACTTTACTTAAACCAAGATTATTTTCTTGGAGATTTATCCATATATATTTATATACCCCTCACAGAATAGAATTAATGTTTAAGAAAAAAGATGACTTGTTGGAGATGTAAACTAGAGACTACAGCAGATTTTCAGCATATGTTTTTGATTGTGTTAAGATTAAACCCTGTTGGGACAATATTTTTTTCTTACAGGCTCTATTTATAAGCAAATTTACATTAACAAAATCCTTAGTCCTATTTAATCCTCCAATACCTGAATGTGTCTTGAGAGAAAAAATATCCACTTTATGAAGCATCCTATCAACCTCAAGAAAAGTTATAACAAAATATTGGAAAAAGGACTTTGCTCCCTCATTTAATTAATTCATTAAAATTACAACAGAAGTATGTCAATTGGAACTCATTACCATCATTACATGAACTACCAGAATCACTTCTTCTTACATGTGGAATAATCTCAAAGAACTATTAAACACATAGCTTGAGTTATTCATATTCCATAATTTGTTAACTTAATACAATTATTAGAATTGTATTTCTTCAATAGACACCCCTGTAAATAGTTGTTTTTATATGCATTTATTTCTTTCTTCTTTGTGCCTTTTGACTTGTATTTCTATTTACATTGTATAATACTGTGATTTTTTTTTCTAATCCCAATAAAAAAGAATGGAAAAAAAGAAGGGCAGTTGGTGTAACACTCGCTCAAAATACAACAGGCTATGCAGATACGGCAATTATGGCACAACTCTGTATCTACCTACTAGTACCCTTGGCAATAGTTGCACACAATGTCATCAAGACATGCAGTAAGGACAGCCACTGGATCAGTCATATCCACTAGATTACTGAGGGATGCAATATATTCTGTAATGAGCAAATAGTAAAGTAGTGTACTGTAAGGTACGGCTATTACTATCTAACTATCATATGATTTACTAAACAAAGTGCATGGCTTATTTGTTATATATTAGACAGGACATTTACGCCAATAAATATGTATTGACTCAGTATTTTGTAAGCCACATAACAAACATTACATGAAAACAGACACTAGGCATACAAAGAGAAATGCAAGAGCAGTGCTTTTACTGAGGTTAACAAATGTATCAGTCTGTGTGAAAACTTTGATGAAGTGGTCAAAACACCCCTGACAAAATGACCATTAGGGGGTGGAATGAACCAGTCTATGATCAAAACAGGAATGACTGATAAATGGATCAATTTCTTCTGTTATTCACCAGCCTGTAGAGAAGATGGTAGAGAGCACCATGTACTTGCTTACACATACACACACATTCAAGGCTCCAGCATCATAGACAAACAGTAACACCTCTATGCTTTAATATCATATAGACATACCATAAGAACCACAAGGTGAACCATATACAGCTTAACAGTGACTAACATACTAACATTTGAATGGTCCACTGTTTCTATACATTTTGCTGCAACTATATCAATAGTTTTTATATGACCCTCATTTACTCAGATCTTACCCACATAGGTGCCATCATGGAGGATGTGAAGGAAGTGGACAGTGTTGTAAAACTGGGTGTTTTGTTTTGCTGCAGCTGTACAGTGTGGTGCAGGAGGGGAATATATTTCTGTACAATAGAGTCTTCTCTACAAGATCATCCTGGCTACAGCAAGGGTACCTCAAAGTTTCACAAGTGAAAACATGAATGCATGGACACAGCAGAGCATATAACTGTGATACAGTGCATGGTACCAGTCTGCCAAAGCTGGAACCACTGTCCTTCACAACATCTATACAGGTGTCCAGTTGACAAGTGCTGAGTCAATTGGACTTGTGACTTTTAAGTACCAACTACTTGATATCTCAGCAAGTGTAGGCATCTCATTTAATGACTAACCCACCTCCAGACCGTCATAATATCTAGTGTTAAAATTTGAGCACCTGTCGTGCCTGCATCCTTTGATTGTACTGCCATCTTATTCTTCAGTCAGACATTGTACTGGCATCTTCATGGCACATAATCTCACAGTAATAGTGGTGCTGCTTCCCTCAGTATTTAAGATAGTATTGTGCAACATGTATTACATTGCATACATATACATTGTGTAGCAGCATTCTAGCATACTGAAGTATCGGCCCAGTTCTGTTCAGCTCTCTAATAACTTGCTCATTTGGAATGTCAAACTACACAATTAGCGCTATATGAACAAAGCAACCTGCCATGTACGGCTAATATAGTAAGTCAAATACTTGTTAGACATATCTCTTCAGATACATAAGGGTAGCATTTTCCCTGTATGAGCCTTTCATCTATCTATCTATCCATGCATCAGAGGACTGGATACATAATACACCTGTGGACCAAAGTAAGGCACATCTACTCCTGCATATCATTTTCAAAGGATTGCCATCATGGATATTAATGTCAATGATTTATATGATGAAGTATGGTGATACATGTGCTTCCTGGGCATATTAAGCAAAAACTCACACACAAGCATGGCCGATACTGCAAAATCTGAAATAAGTGTTGTCTTCCTCTGCTGACAATGGTGTGAGCTGTACAGGAGCAGTAGCAAAACAGAGAGCAGAGCAAAATGTATGGCTGGAATTCAGTTCAAAGGAGCTTTGATAAATAAAATACATAAATAAAATCCGTAAGCGTTTTCACAGTATATCTAACTGCTTCCACAGATGTTCAACTTCAACAGTGTGACCTGCATTTAAATAGCAGCCTCTATTCGGTTCCAATCAACAATGATTAACATCAATTAAACATTAGACCTTTTACAAAACACTAAACTAAAACTAATATATTAAAGTGTATGTTACCTACTAAAAGATTGAAACCTGCATTTACCAAAAATATATATTATTTTAAGTATAGATAAAAATATAAATACATGGGGCATATACTGAATCCTGTTGGTGCACAGATATAAAATTCTATCTACTTATGGGTCTAGCTTTCAGCACAGGTTTTAAAGGGACCTTATCATTTAGTCCCTTAACATAATCTGCTCTCAGTCTAACTATCCACCTGGTTTCATTCAGCTGAGGTCTGTTCCGGACATCACCCATTCTTTCATCCATATTGGTTTTATCTACAATCAAGTACATGAAGCTGTATGTTCTTCCATTATTCATTACATGTTAGCGAAAGCTTTCGTTGACACTTAGTTGTTAATATATAAATTTCCTCTTATCCTTTACTTAAGTTTCCTGTCTATATAGAATGATTTTCATACTTGGCAGTATGACAAGTAGACCACATGCACAGTCTCACATGTGCCCTCAGTTCTAAAATGAAAGGCTTTTTGAAAATCTGGATGCTAAAACCTCCCTGTGGTATCAATAAATTTACAATAATTGCATCTCTGACAGGGCATAGTAGCTCGGGGAATCCCACCGTTACTATATTGAGTTTCACCTCTCAGATAGCATAGCATTCTTTTAATATTTTTCATATTCTTGACGAGAAATTTTGGGTGCAATCCTACTACCTCATTTATTTCCTGATCTGCTATTAGAACTGGCCAAAACTTCTTATAAATATCTAACACTGGTCTAACATCGTTAGAAAAGAGCACTGGCAATCGACCTATATTTCTATTTCTATCCTTCATATTTATTTTGTCTATAGAAATGTTTCCTGGGAAATATGCTATGTATGGAAGAATTATATAAAATGTTTTATAATGTTGACATGCAAAGAAATGGTAAAAGATTTGTGAATTTGTGCAGAGAGGAAAAGGAAGTTTTAAAATGTTTACAAGACCATGAAACCATAATGATACATACAGTGGATAAATGTGGGCCTATAGTTGTTATGGACAGTCATTATTACTTATTAGCAATGAAGCATATGCTTAGTAATGATGAAGTGTATACAAAAATTATTCACAATGATGTATGTGCAATGGTTAATAGAATTTATAACATGTTGAATGAGTGTTTATGGCAAGAAGTATGGACCATAATATGCTTGATTATTTTATTGTTAATGAACCATGGATACCAATAATACAGGGAGTACCAAAGATACATAAGGATCCTGTTAACCCCCCTATTGAGGCCGGTAGTCTCAGGGAGGGCTTGGTGCACAGAACCAATTTCAAATTTCTTAAAGAAGAAATTTAGGCCACTTTTGGACAACAATCCAGTTGGGTTCCGGGACTCAAAACAGTTCATTAAGGACTTGTATGCATGTCTTAAAGAAAAATAGATATGCAGACAGTGTTTTAACATTTGATGTCCAGTCCCTTTTTACAAAAATTCCAAATGATAGCGGGGTTTTGATACTGCAGCAATACTTGGAAACATCAGCATAATTTGATAATAAAACAATTGATATATTGTGCCACCTGATGGAGATATTGTTAGAAAATACTGTGTTTATTTTTGACCTTCAGATATATTTACAGAAGGATGGCATAGCTATGGGCACTTTATGCACCATTAGTTATGCGAATATCGTGATGGCAGTTTGGGAAGAATAATTTATTTTAAATGGACCATTCAACTAGTATATAGGTTTTTATAGACGCTTTGTGGACGATCTTTTAATGGCATGGGTAGTCAATTTAAATGAATTAAAAATATTTTATGAGTTTATAAATAATTTTATGTCATTTTATGTTTACTATGAACTATTCAAAAGAGGAGATTAATGTTTTCTAGCTGTGAAGATTGTTAAACGTATAGCTAGAAGAGTTTATACTAAGATTCATAGAAAGGACTGCTATAGAAACAGTTTATTACACAGGAGAAGCATGCATCCCCCACATACATTTGATAAGATAGTAAAAGGGCAAGGAATGAGAGTATCTAGATTGAGTGCTGAAAGTAGGAGGTTTAAACAGGAGTTGCAACAATTAAGGAAAAGGTTAGTAGACAGGGATATAATGAAAGTAGAGTTTCCACTATTTTGACACAGGTGCAAGGACTTAGAGAAACAGAAGCTAGACCATATTTCTTTGACAACATATCTATAGACAAAATAAATACAAAGGATAGAAACAGAAATATAGTTAGAATGCCAGTGCTCTATGCTAGCAATGTTAGACCAGCGTCAGATATTTATAAGCAGTTTTGGCCAGTTCTAATAGCAGATCAGGAAATAAAGGAGGTGGTAGGATCCAACCCCTAATTTCTCTTCAAGAATATGAAACATATTAAAAGAATGCTATGCTATCCGAGAGGTGAAACTCTATAGAGGAATGGTTGGATTCCAAGAGCTATATTGCCCTGTCAGAGATGCAATTATTGTAAACATATTGATACCACAGGGAGGTTTGAGCATCCAGATTTTCAAAAAGCCTTTCCTTTTAGAATTGAGGGCACATATGAGACTGATGCATACCACAAACCTTTTAGAAAGTAACAAGATGAAAAAAAAAGCAATTAAACTAATACTTTCATGTTATGATACTCTCAGGTCTATATTAATTCATCAAAGATTCAGTTCATTGAACCTTCCTTAATCAAACCCTAACCACTGAATGTTCATTTCAGGGAAACAAAGCACTTGGCCAAAATAACACCAGAACAGACACCACAGTAAGTTGAACCCACCAAACTGGGGGGCTTCACCCCCACACCCCCAATGTGGGGTGCTGCACCCTCACATCCCCAAATATATATACCACAGTATGTAAAACCCACCAAACTGGGCTGCTTCACCCCCCCAATGTGGGGATCTGTACCATCATTCCCCCAACTATATATGCCAATTCCAAGATCGCACTACAGTGGAGAAAAAGGGCAAATTTGTGCTTCTGGCCAACTGCTTCCTTTCCCTACATATTTTTTCTCCTGATATGAATGTTCACTGAAATGAATGTTCGATGAAGAAAGGTTCGCTGAAGTGAAGCTTTGATGAATTAATAATGACCCATACTCTCTGGAGTGCTTATGCTGAGAAGCCATGGAATAAAGTTCTGTCTGATTTATACTGCTATATAATTTTCTTATTAGTTATACACATGTTTCTATTAGAAAAGCAAACAACATCCCTCTGTTCCTGTATGCAAAGAAGCTTGACCCCAACACAATAAATACAAAATATTGGTAGGTGTCTGAGAGTACTACCTACATATTTAAATTAAAATTTTCTCAATGAGTGGCTATTTTGTAACATAAACCTACAAGTGACTATATCAAGCTGATTTATACTGATTTCTGTGATGTCAACATTTATTCAACAATGCAGAGAAGCATTATTAAAAAAAAAAAAAAAAAAAAAAAAAAAAGAAATACTTGCCTAAATGCTGAAGCCCATTCTGAATCCAAAATTGCCTAATAAATATACTATTTTTATTTCAATTTTATGGCACCACCAAAACATTTTTCCATCATCTTTCCACAAGTAAATAGTTGGAGCAAAGTATTCATGTCATGGTATACCATTAGTATGCATGTTGTTTCATTATAAGTGCATGTCTCTGAACTGCACTGCTTTTTTGACAAAAGTAGATAGTGCATCCAAAAAGAATATCTCTGTAAGCAAATTGCTACACTTAACAGAACTACAGGTAGTGGTGTTGTAGGAGATCTTGTCAAGTGTTCTCCAAGTGGTTCAAGTGAACATTAATTGCTTGTAGTCTGACTGCACATATCATTATTCTATGTATTAATTAATAATTTATTTTTTTATTTATTTGTCCTCTGATAACCGGAAAACTCAGATGAGCCAATAGCTCATTTTCAGTGGAGGCCTAGGAAGAAACGCTCCACAAGAGATTCTAAAACACTGCACAAAAAATGGGAAAGCGAAGGTAGGAATCCACAAACACAGCATGTGTTTGATAAGTGCTTTCTTTCCTTTATTTCAAGTAGCAAAACTTCATCAGAAGGAAGGAAAAGCCCTGCAACAGACTAAATATTATACAATGAGTTGGTGAGAAAGGCTCCACAAAAACACACATAAAACATTTTACAATATTTGGTAAATAATTATACACAAAGGGAAAAAACTCCCCACAAAAGAGAAAACACCAACAGACTGAAATGCATTTACAGATATATTATTAGGATAAATTATGATCAATAATACAATATGTTCTGCAAGCAGCAAGACACACTGCAGAATAAATAGCCTATGTGAATTGAAGTAATGCATAGTTATTCAAAATATTGAATATATTTCTAATAATATATGGAGATGGGAAATAATAGAACACTCTGTTGCCAAAATAGACAGAGGAATAGAAACAGATGAGGAGGAGTAATGAGCAGGAGAGAAAATTAAGGACAGAGAGAGAGAAAGACAGAGAGAGAGAATGGCAGAGAGAGAGAGTTGATTATTAGAAAGAGGAGAATGTTACGGAAGGACATTAGAAAGGAAAATTAATGGTAATAAGTGTCAGCTGAAGAGGTAAAAGAGCATACATTAGTAGTATTAGTATATCATTAAATTGAAAGCTACTTTGGATGTTGGGCCATTACAACCTGCTAAGATTATTTATTTATTTTATTTATTTTACATTTGTTAACCGGGTTAGTCCAGCTGAGCATTAGCTCGTTTTCAATGGAGACCCGAAGAGAAAAGCAATGCAATCAGTATTAACATTTTACATGAAGTCAGCAAGAAAATTGCATTGGCAGCTAAAAAAATTAGAGAAACAACATTTTACAATAAAATTTTTACAGAAAACAGTCGGGTACAAATTTTAGAGTTCAAACTGCAAAAAGCATTTACAACAAATCATACAGAAAAGCAGTAGAGTACAATGTCAGAATTTTTACAACAAAAACTTAGGTACAATGTCAATATAGGGAAAACAGTGTTCATTATTTCTAAGTAGTTATATACAGTATAGGCACAGATGGAGTAGTAAGGTCATGTAGAGGTTAAGCAATGAGACAGAGAGGTAGATGGATATTAAGACAGACAGTGGAAGAGGAAGGAGGGAGTAGAGACAAACTAAGGTTAGCTAGTTTCAGGGAGGATGACTACAATGGCAGGACCATTTATTTATTAGATATTTCCAAGTGGCTAGTTTGAAATGTTTTGTTTGGTTAAAGGATCTAATTTCTAGGGGTAGTTGGTTTCAAGTTGTAGCAGGGTTATAGTTATAAAGTAAACACCCTGATTTGGTTTTGGGTTTAGAGATCTGTAGGAAGTCTTGGTCTGAGTTACGTAATGTCCTGGTTAGGGGAATATTTAGTTATAATTGATTGAAGGCTAGGGCAGAACGATGGTAGACAGAGGATGGAGTGGATAATTAACAGTTGCTGTAGTAGCAGCAAATGAGGGAATTCAAGCCACTGCAACTGTTTAAGAGATAGGCAATGGTGTGATTTGTAGGTTTGGTTTGCAGCAAATCTGGCAACTTTATTATACATAGTTTCAAGTCTGGTTATGCGTGTGGAGTTAAGATTTGTGTATAATTGAGAGCTATAAAGGAGGGAGGGAAGAAGAAATGCATGGGAGAAAGTTATTCTGGCTGAGTTGGTTAAATGTCTTTTGTTTCGGTAAAGGAGTCCGAGTTTCTCGTGAGTCTTTTTGATAGATGTGGTGATTTGGAGATCACATTTAAGCTGGTAATTTATTATGACTCCTAGCAGTTTAGTGCTAGGGTCAGAGGTAATGACAGTGTTATTGTTAGATAGGATGGAAAATGTTTTGAGATCGATGAGTTTTTTTAAGAGGAAGAGGAAGAGCTTAGTTTTCTTAGGGTTGAGAATTAATTTTTTGTCACAAAGCCATGTCTCTTTGGTGTTGAATGATGCTTGGGTAGTAGAGTGGAGGTCAGATGGATTGTCAGCAATGGTGATGACTGTAGAATCATCAGCATATTGTACAATTATGGAGTTGGGCCAAGAAGTGTAAAGTAGGTTGGTGAAAATATTGAAGAGCAGTGGCCCCAGTATGGATCCTTGGGGGACACCTGTTGGGACTCATAGGGGAGGAGAAAGAGCAGACTGCCATTTAACAGCTTGTTGATGGTTAGAGAGATAGCTGGAAAACCAGGATATGGTGCAAGGAGAGAATCTTAGGTGAAAGAAATTTGTCTAGGAGGAGGGGATGGGAGACAGTATCAAAGGATTTGGACAGGTCGAGGAACAGACATGAGACTAGTTTATTATTGTCACGGGTCAGTGATACAATATTAATGAAGGATATTATTGTAGTTGTAGTGCTGTGTTTGGGATGAAATCCATGTTGTGTGCGTGTGTTAGAAGGTTCTGTTGGAAAAGGTATTGCATTATCTACTTGTAAATGCATTTCTCAAGAATCTTGGAGAGGGGAGACAGTATAGCAATTGATCCGAAGTTTGCTATATCAGAACAATTACCTACTTTATGTATGGGTAATGTGTAGAAAGGTTTCCATATTGATGGAACACATGACTCAGAGATAGATTGGTTGATCAGGATGGATACCGGATAGGCTAGTGGTTCAGGAGCTATATGTAGGAAGTAAGAGGGTAGGTTATCAGTTGAGGGGGAGCAGGGTTTGAGTTTAGAGAGTAGAGATTTAATATATTTAGTTGAGACATGTAAGAGAGAGTTAGAAGGAGGAGGAGGGGAAGATGAGAAAGTGGGTTTTTTAGTATATTTACTAGTGGGGATGTCACTGAATTAATAAAATGATTGTTAAATTCAGTGGCAGTTTCTTCAAAAGTTTTATTTGGGCATGGTTTGGGAGGGGAAGGGTTTCCTGGATGCATGATTGATTGAGTTCCAGAATGTTTTAGGGTCAGATTTTAGGGTAATGGGAGGGTTTGCATAGAAGTTGATCCTGTCTTTGTTGGCATTTTTTTTAATTTGACTTCTAAG
Source organism: Protopterus annectens (assembly GCF_019279795.1). Classification (NCBI taxonomy): domain Eukaryota; kingdom Metazoa; phylum Chordata; order Ceratodontiformes; family Protopteridae; genus Protopterus; species Protopterus annectens. The sequence continues at coordinate 242,988,934 of NC_056736.1, read as the reverse complement.
TTCTTTGTAAGTCTGTAGGAGAGAAGGGGTCTTTGTTTTGGTCCATAATTTCCATATCTTGTCACGTCTTTTCATCAAGGCTCTAGTATGTTTGTTCAGCCAAGGAGCTGTGTTTGCTTTGATTCTGATAGTACGGAGGGCAGCTAGGGAGTTGAGGATGTTTAGAAAGGTAGAGTTGAAAGAGTGGACAGCCTCATCTAAGGGGAGAGTAGTGAGATGGAGCCAGTTAATACTAAGTTGTCTATGAAAGAGTCAGGACTAAAGGATGAGGTTTTGCGGGAGGTGATAAACCTGAAAGGTCTGGTGAAATGGGGAGTGTGTCTATTTACTATGATAGGGCAATGGTCACTAAGGGAATTTGGTAGAGTGTGAGGGTTGTGGTAATTTTGGGGATGAGACACCAAAATCCAGTCCAGAAGAGACTGTGGCAGGTGTGACTTGCTAATATGGGTAGGGGAAGTGATTAGTTGCTCAAATCCATGTAGGATGATACAAGAGGTAGTTTGGGGAGTTTGAATTGTAAGTCAATCTATGTTTACATCCCCTAGAAAGATGGTTTCATTAAGGATGGTCTGTGAGAGGTGGTGTAGGATGTTCTCCAGTATACTAAGATTATCACCTGGGGGGCATAGATTGCTACAACACTTATGGTGGTAAAGTTGTTAAGTTTAATATTGGTAAGTAGGAGTTCAGCTGTAGAAAAAGTGGGTAGACGGATGTTTGGGTTAGCGACTGAGAGGTGGTCACGGAAGACTATGGCTACCCCTCCTCCTCTTTTCTTTTGTCTATCAAGTCATAGGATGTTATAGCCAGGTGGGGCAATTTCACTATCTTTATTATATGGTTACAGCCAGGTTTCAGTTAGGGTGACTATGTCAGGGGTATGGTTAGCTAACCAGGCATGGAAGTCGTGTACTTTATTTACTGCACTCCTGAGGTTGATAGAGCAGAAAGATACTTGCTTTTTTAAGGGGGTGAGGTTAGTAGATATTTGTACAAGAGGATTATTATTTATGGTAGGTTGGGAGGGGCCTGGGTTAGGATGGATGTCTCCTGATAAGAAGTAGTGGTTTGAAGTAGAGTAAGTGTTAAAATGGGGAGGCATTATTTTTCTGCTTTGATGTGGTTGAGAGGGAGGGAGATAATTTTATTTTAGGAAGGGGAGTGGCACAGTTTGGTTTAGAAGGACTGGTTTGCAGAGGAGTCTCGGGTTTGGCATTTGGATGTAGAGTACTGTTTGTTGGGAAGATGTAGGGTGGGGGTAGATGTATATGATAGGATGTGAAGAGGTATAAGAAGTAAAGTATAGGTATCAGGAGTAAGGCTTGAGGTTTGAAAGGCACAGTTTGAAAGTAGAGTATGTGTAGAAAGTGGGAAAGTGGAGGTGTAATGAAGGAACTATAGGGGAAGAGGTGTGTCAGTAAGGAAGTAGTTGGGAGTGGTAGGGGAGGAGCTGGAAGGGGTGTGGTTCAGGTGGATAAGTATAAAGGAAATTATATGGGGGTGGGTGTTGAGTGAAGTGAGCCTGAGCATAGCGGGGCAAACAGAGCGGGGCCCTACTGAGCAGCTGCTGAATATGAAAAAGAACTATCCAGTCAGCCCTTTGGCAGAATAGCTCAGCATTTCTTAAAGATTTGGGAATTATTCTGTTTAATTGCAGGAAGTTATATAGTATTTTATTGGGGTAGTGAGATATCAGAGATATGGAGGTGTTTGTGAATTTAGAGTGAGCAAGGCAGTTATAGTGAGTAGTGGTCAGGCATCTGTTTTGAGGGTTATGCATGTACAGTTCCATCTGACAGATTTTTTATAGAGTTTTCCTGAAATTGGATGATATTTATATAACTGGGTAGTTTAGGAAGGCACACTCAATGCTTATAACATCTACTGCTTTGTGTGTGCTTGGGGGTATGTTTATTAGTTGAAAATATATGTGACTTGCATTATTCCCTATTCCAGACATAAAATCTGTTTTAAATTTGTTTACATATAACATAACTAAATAGGATAATGCAATAACTGTAATGACTATAAGTTAAGTTTAATTATCACATGTAAAGTTCCAAAAAAAATTCAGCTTATGAAAATGGGGTTTCCTTTTTTTGCTTTCTTAACAACTGTAAATCAGTGCCTTACACATACATCACAATATGCCTACTTTTCTTCCTTTTTTCTTTCTTTCTTTCATTCTTTCTTTCTCTCTTTCTTTTCTATATGATAAAAATAGAAAGTGTAAAAGAGGAATAACACAGAAAAAAGAGAAAAGGAGTATCAGTCTGACAATTTCAAATATAATCAATAGCATAATTAAAAATAAGAGAAATTAAACTTATTAATGTGAAAAATGATAACATATTTCATGTAGCATTTTCATATGAAAACGTCCTAATGAAACATTAAAATTAAACCAATGTTTTTGCTTTTTTTAAAGTGATGAATACTAATCTCTCCAAAAATTATTGCACATCTGTTGAAAATCTTTTTTCTCTCTCCATTGCACTAGTTGTAGTAGTCTGTAGTAAAATAAAAGTTTCCTCTCCACTTACCTGCTGATTTCTCTCATTTTTTTGTCTTGGCTTTTCCCACCCCTGGTCTAACCCTCTCCATTCACTCTCGCTGTACTTGGGCTGAATCTGCTCCCCTACCCTACCCCCATTCCCACCCAAACCCACATCTATTACATTTGTACCTAGCTTAACTCCACCCACTAACTCTTATCCACCTATCACATCACTTCTTCCTCTAATCCCCTCCCACAAGCTCGAGACACCTATTACAATCCTTATATATTCTTCACTCTTACTTCTCTCCTTTGCCTGTCTGTTTTTTTCTTTTACCCATTTACATATAATATCCCCTATAACCTACTCTTTCTGTACTCACTCCCACATCCTTCATACGCCATTATTAAGCTGTCCAAGTACTCTAACTCTGCCCCACCTCTATAACCCATCCCACACTCACTTCCCTACAACTATATCACTCCTATATCCCATATATAGCTATATATAAATATATATATATATATATATATATATATATATATATATATATATATATATATATATATATATATATCCACTACACTACTATTTCTCTTACAACTTCTCTGCTACACACTATAATTTTCTCTGCCACAATGTCTCTCATCTCTAAAACTATTATTGTTACTATCTCTCCATACCGCTATCTGCTCCTGTGAAGACTGGTAGAGATGGATGAAGGCTGCCAGCCTAGTCATGTAGATTTGGTACATAATTCTATCATTTGTAAATACTGTGAAATGGTGAACTTAAAACAATGTGACAACATTGCCCTCTGCTGTAAAGAAAGCCAAGTCAAGCATTTCTTGTTGGTCCTTTGAAATTAAAATTACTTTACATCTGTTCATTTGAAGTTAGAATTTGGAATTGATGAGTCTGGAGTAAACATCCTGCCTATTGTTTTAAGGCTAAAGTTAATGGCCAGAATTTACATGTGGAATGTCCTTTATTGCTCTAAGTGTAAAAGAATGTAAATGCAGTTTCTGTCAGCCTGGGAACACCAGGAAAGTGTAAAAGATAACATCATGCTTTATCAGAACTGCAGTTTCAATTTAAACAGTGAGAACCAGAGATTATTAAGCATTTTTGTCTGACTATCCAATTCACAGCACTGCTTGTTGCTCTATGTAAGTAAGTTATTTTAGAAGTGTGTTTTCTACTAGCAATAGCTAGAAATTAGAAAGCTTAGACTAAGTGTTTTCTGTGATATCAGAACTGTACTACTGATTTAAGGTATTTCTGTGTGATCTCTGACCTCTCTTGACTAGCACTGACTGTGTAGTGGAAAGTATTGTCTTGTGGTTTTAATTATTTATTATTAAATATTTTAAAACCTTTTAACTGTGGCTGGTTTGTGTAGAGATAAGTTAAGCTCTAGAGTACATTGCATATTTATAGGGTTTATTGTACAAATCCACTCTAATAAGCCTTGGCTGATTAGTCACATTACCAATTGGAAAATAATATTACACAGTAATAATTGGACACCCTTTTAAGGGCCTTTGGGTAGCTAATAGTATTAGCTGGGTGGTGGCAGTAATTACTACCATATAGCCTGGGTAAAAGGGGCACAGCTGGAGAACCTGTGCCAGCCTTCCCCAGGAGTGTCTGTGTGATTGTATAAACTTATCTCAAAGTGTGTGTGTCAGCTACTCGGGCATGGACACGAAGCACTGCTTGGACAGAGAGGGTGCTGGAGATTTTAGCTTGACCAGCTAGGCTGAGATCAGGACCCTATAGCTGTGCCAGTTGGGAGTCTTATTGGGGACCTGTGGAGCAAGGGAGTGACCAGCCTTGGATTGACTAAGATCTCTGTGTGCACTTAAGGGAAATTGCACTTTACTGTGTTTATTTGTTATCCTTTCCTTGTATATGAGATGCCCTCTCTGGTGTTAGTGGTGATGATTGAGGCTCCATGATTGCTGGGCCAGGGCATGGGCTTCACAGCTCCTTCAACTAACATCTCATCAAATAACTCATATACCTTTCAAACCCTCTTGTACAACATCCACACACACTCATTCTCTCACCAGCTACTCCACAATAGGGTCTAGCATATATGCAACAAACTAAACAAAAGATCCTTCCCCATCAACACATCAAATTAACCAGCTAAAGAATGACTTGTGGTGTGCTGAAGAGCATCTTTTGACCATTGATGTAATAGATTTGTTTTCCTGCATTCTTAAACAAGAAGGTCTAACCTATTTTGAGGAGAGACTTTTCAGTTTGTCCAAATTACACTGTGATGAGGTTCATTTAATATATGAAATAATGGGACTTATCTTGGAGAACAATTACACCTTCTTTGAGGGTGAATATTTTCAACAGGTTAGGGGTGTAGCAATGGGAGCAGCATGCACCCCAACTTATGCAAACCTGGTACTACAATGATAGGAAAGAGAGCATGTGTTTAAAAGTGAATTCTATGCTAGTATATCTTTTTACTGTAGGTTTTTGGATGACATTTTTATTTTGTGGAAAGGAACTGCGGAGAACATTCATTTATTCATCCAATACCTTAATCATACTACTGAATTTTTTAAGTTTACTTTTCAGTTTCATTCTCAAGAGATTAGTTTTCTTGATACTAAAATTATTAAAGATAAAGAAAAATTTATATCCAGGATATACCGTAAAAAAACTTTTTGTAATAACTACCTACATTATGACAGCCAACACCCTTTATTTCAGAAGAGGAGTATTATCAAAGGACAGGCTATTAGAGTAGCTAGAATGACTTCTTTAAAGGAAGATGCCTTGAGTGAATTTGACTTTTTGAAGGGTATGTTTATGGATAGAGGCTATCCTTTAGAAATGGTTGACAACATACTTAATGAAGTTTTAAAAGAATGGGGTAAAAAATATATCTCCTTATTAGGTAAGGGTTTGAATAAAAATGTGGACCCTGGGGAAAATGTTGAAAAAGTGAGTGATACTAATTTTGAACAAATGTGTATTGTACAATTCAGTAAAAGAAGTAATACACAAGAACTGGAGCATATTTAAAGTTGACCATGATGTTTATCAAGTGGTGGGAGAAAAGCCATATACCTTTCAAACCCTCTTGTACAACATCCACACACACTCAGTCTCTCACCAGCTACTCCGCAATAGGGTCTAGCTTATATGCAACAAACTAAACAAAAAATCCTTCCCCATCAACACATCAAATTAACCAGCTCTGTACTAGACTGTCTCCACAAAACCAAAAAACAGCTGCAACCAGTAAATCTACCCACCCATTGTAACCTAATAATATGCAGAGACATACACTGAAACCCAGGTCCACCCCCTACCCCCTACAACCAACCCAACTCCATAAAATCCCTTCATTTCACTACCATCAATCTACAAAACATAAGAAACAAAATTCCAAACCTTCATGCATGGATAAGCCAAAAATCAACCTGACTCACTGCCATTTCTGAGACATGGTTTAAACCATATATCAAAGATGCAGAATTCCTATCCCCCTAACTATACTTGTCTTAGAACTGACAGACCACATAGAAAACGTGGAGGTATCACCTTGATATACCCAAATGCCTTCACTGCAGCCCCATATGCTAAAACCATTCCTCAATTCTCTACAGCTAAGCTGCTGGCAGACTTTTTTAAAACTAAATAAGTGCAAAAGCCTCTGAATCATGGTCTTATACATTCCCCCAGGTAATAAAATTCCTATACTTGAAGATATTCTTGCCTGGGCATTCAAAAATATTACTAATAAAACTGTCATCTTAGGGGACGTTAACATTAATTGGTTGGATATCACTAACCAGGACACCCCCACCAACATTAACCTATATAACTTTACCCAGCTGATCACTGACATAACAAGACCAAGCAACAAAAACAACAAAGGGTCAGTCCTAGATTGGATCCTAGTGTCTGACCCTGATAAAATTTCAAAATCTGGTACACTACCAAATAGTATTAGTGACCACTTAACAGCCTTTATAATATGTAAAGTCATCTCTGCTGTAAGTAATCACCAACTTAAACAAACTAAAGGCTTATCTCACTTCTCGTCTGACACCTTTAATGAAACTTTACAAAGTATCTATTGGACACCATTAAAATCTCTCCCACTAGATGACGCAGTTGAATTCTTCCATTTCAACATTCCTTAAGATCCTAAATAGCTTAGCCCCACTGCGACTAAAAAGAGTGAGGACTAAAGATGCCAGCTGGCTCACCAAACCTACAAAACAAACCATGTCCACTAGAGACAAAGCTTGGAAAGCCTGGCAAAAATACAAAAATCCTTCTGACCTCACTCTATACAAACAGCTATGAAATCAGGCAAAAAAACTAGTCATTAAAGATAAATAAGAACACTTCCATAATATCTCAAACAACAACCCATGGCCACACCCTGATAAAACACTCTCCAAGACAGCCTCTCTCTTTAACTCATAATTCACTGACACCATAGTGAAGCTATCCACTTCTTCCCACCTACTAGCTGCAACTCACCAAACCCACCAGCATCATCTTCATCACCATCCTTTCTACTTACCTTTTCTTTCTCACCCATACCCACTGCCACTATAAAAAAATCTCCTTCAAAAACTCAAACCTTGCACCAATGCTCCAGATAACTTACCAGCTGAATTCCTACAACTATCAGCAAGCTCCATTGCTTATCCCATCAGTATACTCCTTAATGGATCAATTCAGGAATCACTTATACCACATTTCTGGAAAAAAAGCATATGTTCTTCCACTCCACAAAGGCGGCAATAACTCTGACATCTCCAACTTCTGTCCCATCGCTATTCTCTCCCCCATCTCCAAAATATTAGACAAATGTGTCCATACCCAACTTCTTAACCATTTAGTTAATAACCAACTTCTTAACTCTACCCAACATGGTTTTAGGCCAGGCCACAGTACTAATACAGCTCTCATCTCTTTTATGGGCACAGTAAATAGGACTTGTGATGCCAGCTTCACTGTATCTTCACTCTTCCTCGAGCTCTCAAAAGCCATTGATACTGTATCCCACCCCCTTCTACTCACCAAACTATCTAATTTAGGTACCTCACCCCCAACCCTGAACTGGTTCTCAAACTATCTCATTGGTAGACAACAGTCCACTACATAGCAACAATACTACTCACCTTTTCTATACATAACCACAGAAGAACCCCTGGGCTCTCTTCTATTTAGCATATTCATTAATAACATCCATAACACTCTCACTCTAGGCACCTTGATCCAATATGCAGACAATGTTATAATCATCTGTACTGCCAAATCCACTTCTGAGTTACATCTGCTAACCCAGCAAGCCTTTACAGCTACTAAAACTTGGATGTTGAATAACCATCTTTCTCTAAACCCAAGAAGACTAAACTTCTATTATTCACCCGCCAAAAAAACTACCCCCTTAACAAGAATGAATTCTCTGTCCACTCCCAGAATAATACTACCATAGAAGTTGTCTCTAGCACCAAGTTCTTAGGTGTCATCACTGATGAAAACCTAACATTCGACCTCCATATCCACAGCAATATTAAAAAGTAAAACAGATCATAAACTAAGTACTCTGTATAAACATAACCATTTCCTCAACCCTGCTGCAAAAAAGCTCTAGCTTCATCCTTTCTTCTACCATCCCTGTTATATGGAGCCCCTATCTCCTATCCTCACCAATATCCAGTCCTCTCTGAAAACCAAACTTGACTCTTGTTACAATAAGGTCGCCAAATTTGCAACAAATGCACAGTTCTCATTACATCACTGTTCAGCATTATGGCAACTAAATTGGCTTGAACTACCACATTATCTCACCTACATACAGTTAACTACTGTACATAAATTATATATAAACCACTAACCTGCCCTTCTCTGTTCTCCTTATTGTCTTTGTATCACCCAAACAGACATCTAAGATCTGAAAACAAAATACTGCTCAAAGTTGAAAAACCCAATCTCTCAGCTGGTCAAATGCTTTATTCTTTTACTGAGTCTAAACTTTGGAACACTCTCCTGACTTCAATTACCTCCATCTGTATTCCTGCTCTCTTCAAGAAGTCCCTTAGACAACATCTTTCCTCAGACTGCTATGCTCGTGCTAAGATAACTCGCACTAAACACTGCTCCACCTTCTTTATCCCAATTGTCTATGGCTTGATGGTGTGTTACCTAACTCTCTACAACCAAACCCCACTTGCCATACCAGTTTCATCACTCCAGGCTGTCTTTTACTGTCTTCTGTCTACCTCTCACCTCCATTACTAACCACCAGAGCTATTACTTTGTGTTGACAACTTCTTCTTCTTGTACCTCAAATCTCTTAGTTAATATCTGAAAACTGTCATTACATATGTTTATACTCTAAGCAATCTATAATCTCTATACTGACATTCTCTTGCATAAAGTCCTCTAACAATGTTAATTACTTGCATAATGTAATTGGGTAGTATATATAAAATTAATTAATCTGAACTTCTACTGCTTTGCAGTAATTGGGTAGTATGTATATAAATAATCTAAGCCTTTTGATCACACTATGTCCTATCTTGTTACTGCATAATACCTGTTAGCTCTGGTATGTATTTGTATTTTGCACCAGACTTGTTAAGGTATGTCCAGCTTGTTATTGTATAATATCTGCTAACTCTGCATGTATTGGTACTAGTATCTACTTGCTAATTGTATGTGGAGCTTTTCTCCCCGGGCCTCCACTGAAAATGGGCTCAACTAGTCCCAGTGGACCTTCCTGGTAAACAAATGCAATACATAAATCTAGCAATGCATTTTCTTGATTCAGTTAAAACACTATCGAGGGATTCAATAAAGCCTATACGGTCATGCAGAAAGTTTTAGATTCAGTAAGCACCACATAGCAGCTTACACCCCCACGCAAACAAGGTAATCACTGTGCCATCCCAATTAGCTGAATTACATGCTAATTAACATGGTGAAGCTATTCAACGAGCTATAAAGCAACTGTGTAGACTCTGTGCTGGTGTTCCTGGTGAATTCGAAAATGGATAGAAAAAAATGTAACATTTGTACAGAAATTACCTTAATATGTGACAGCAGGCTGGATGCAACAAAAGGAAATTACCAAAAGTAACATTAATCTTTTTTTTCTTTGTGCCAAAACAGAAATGCAGCATTGCTCCCCCATCCTCAAATGAACAGTACACATTGCAGACCATACCTCTCAACCACTTAGGGCAAGAAATCTGGACAAAACCATAAATAATGGAGGGAAAGGACCAAAACTAGGGCCATTTTTAAAATATTCCTCTTGCAAACTTTGGAAGTTGATAAAAAAACAGATTTTGTGTTAGCATGAATTTTCCAAAGGGTATGAAATCTGAAACTGAAATGTCTGTCATTATTTTCTGACTTCAACCTTTAATGACTAGTCAATATATAAAAGGCAGTAGTCATATGTGCAGATGTACTCCAAAGTAATATCCTACATTCTGTGTTTAACATTCAGCTCCCCTTCTGTTTCCTTGGGTACACAGCTGCCAATGGTATAAATTCAGGGCTCTCAGCAAGGTTAAGTTGGAAATAACAAAAAAAAAAAAAAAACACTACTGAAACTGAAATGTAAAGTAAACTAAAACAACAACCCAAAAAATCACTCTATTAAGAGCAAAGTAAATTAGATGGAACAGAATTGGCATAGTTTCTTTTAATACCTGCTTTCGTAAAACTTCATCAGGAATTGTTGAAGATGCAGATGAGGACTGAACTCATTAGATTTGCTGAAGCCCCAAAAACTAGATCTGTGTAGGGATTTAAACATCCTGCAGGCATGGCCTCAGTGTTTGTGTTTACTGGATGTCAGCTGTGAATGCTTACATCAGGGGTGTGTGTCAGGTTAGACTTACAAAGTATTACATGTAGGTCTGACAAGGTTTGAAATGAAGTAACCAGCACCCAGATCACAGGTTCTGTTTCATTAACATCCAGCCTCCTCTTCATTTGTTGGAAAATTGTGTTTTCTCTGTCCTTGCTGTATTTTCTCAATACTGTGCTTCACATAATCGCTGGAAATGGAGGAATGCTATGCTTATCATGTCTTCCCGGTGCTGTGCAACAGAGAAAAGGGAGAACTTAAGAATGATTAGTAAGTAAAGGAATGTCACATAACCATTCAGTTTAACAATAAGTATTGAGTTTAGTAAACACACCTACTGAATAACTGTGGCTGTGGCAGCACATGTTATTGCATTGATGCCTTCCTTTTTTGTGCCAGATGGTACTGAGTTTGAATGCAGGCATATCTAATACTTTAAAATACTTTTCATTACAGAGTGATGATGCAATGACACTTTTTTATATGAGATATGTTGCTGTGTATTGGCATTGCACAGTTAGGTGAAGTGCATTGCGTGGGGTAACTGCAGCTTTTGCCACCACTCATCATTGGTGTGAGATCCACACCTACGCACAAATATGAATCCCAAAAAGTGAAGGAATCTATTGCTTCTCCAGCATTTCTAAAGTCTGATAGTTAGTATTTAGTTGTAGAATACAACTAAAAAACCACAAAGTTAAAACCTTAGAAATTGAAGAACCGGACCAACGAAAATGTTCCAATAACAGCCACTTTATTCCAATCTTCAAAATAGCAGTCTTAAAGCGTGCAAGATACTCATACACTTTTCGTCGCCTTCAAATATCGCAACTTCCTCAGAAGACAAATTGCTATTCTTAATCATACATTTAAATAGCAAATCCGTAGGCAATTAAAGACTGGTCAATTAATTATAAGAAACTTTTAACCCTTTCTTGTCACAAGTATAAATTACTTCTCTTCCAGTCTATTTAAATACAAGTTCTGTACATGCCGCTGCAAACAAACACTAAACATCTATTTAATAATAGAAATGAAGTTAAAAATAAACATTAAATAACATAAACAGTGAAATTCCATTAAAATCATTAAAATCTAAACTTTTAAAGTTTTTAAACTTTTAAAACTTCACGGTTTTAAACCATTCAACTACCAAGGGGGGCAAACCAAATTTAATATTTATAGCCTGCCATTGCCCCCCTTGGTAGTTGAATGGTTTAAAACCGTGAAGTTTTAAAAGTTTAAAAACTTTAAAAGTTTAGATTTTAATGATTTTAATGGAATTTCACTGTTTATGTTATTTAATGTTTATTTTTAACTTCATTTCTATTATTAAATAGATGTTTAGTGTCTGTTTGCAACGGCATGTACAGAACTTGTATTTAAATAGACTGGAAGAGAAGTAATTTATACTTGTGACAAGAAAGGGTTAAAAGTTTCTTATAATTAATTGACCAGTCTTTAATTGCCTACGGATTTGCTATTTAAATGTATGATTAAGAATAGCAATTTGTCTTCTGAGGAAGTTGCGATATTTGAAGGCGACGAAAAGTGTATGAGTATCTTGCACGCTTTAAGACTGCTATTTTGAAGATTGGAATAAAGTGGCTGTTATTGGAACATTTTCGTTGGTCCGGTTCTTCAATTTCTAAGGTTTTAACTTTGTGGTTTTTTAGTTACTTTTTTATGGAACCGAACGTTGAAAACGTTTCCGCATCCACTTCGCAAAGGGATGAGGGCGATGGTAACCTTACAGCCCTCATAGAATTATTGACACAGAAAGTCGACCGGCTTTCCCAGCGACTCGATGACGTCAACAGATCGCCAACTGTAGCAGCGGCTCCGGGGAACCGAACGGTGGAGAGAGAAGTTGGGCGTCTTGCTGCTACTGCTAATTTTGTATGAAATACGAACGATAATGTGAACGAGATTCAAGGGGGGCTACTTGGTAGCCAGGACAATGTATCAACAAGTACACAGCGCGAAGGAGAGCGAACCAGTAATCGGGGAGACACAGTTCGCGAACCGCTAACAGCATGGTTGCACAGAGGTTTTAACTTTAACACTGTGCAAAGGAATCACGCTTCACAAATGGAAACGGAGGTAAACAATGATATAAATGAAAAGTTGAACATTTTTGATAGCAAACTGTTAAAAATTCGTAAGCTACAATTGGAAATTGCCTATTTTCGAGAATGCATAAGACTAAAGATAGTTCCTAAGGGTCTTAGGCATTGGCAATTTCCTTCAGGGCTAATTGAAGGCTCACAGTTTCATACTGCCCTTGTGGCTCTCTTTGACAGACACGGACTTGAATTATTAGAATTGTTTTGTACCTTTTACCAAGAGATGGTGGACAATCTTTTGGTTGAATTGGAAGGTATTGACAATTCTATTAAAAATGACATTCATTTTAGTAGATACCAGTACGATTATGACCGTTGTTTTTTAAGTATCGATGACCACATTAAAAAGATGAATGGCATTAAAAATAAGAAAATTGACAGAGATGTGAGAGAATATGGGGAAGGGAAAGCATATCCGCGCCCTCCCCGCCCTGTTAATACACAAACTAATGAACAGAGTAGTGAGTCTGAAAATGATATCCACGATGAACAAAGAACAGGCCCAGCACTACAACAACCTGAAATACATGTTCCACATCAACCCCCACCAGTACAAACTTTTAATAATGATAATGGTGTCAGAAGGAGTGAAAGACTTGCCCAATTGGGAAACACTACAAATGTCAACAATATTGGTGGACAGAATCAATATAATAATAATTCTGGAAGGTTTGGGAATCAAAATTTTCGAGGCTCAGCCTCGAAGCCCAACTACCAGAACAAGAGGAATCAGAAGAACAAGAGGAGGAAATGGTAGAAATTGCCAGTAGTGTTTCGTTAAATGGTTCTAACAAACAAAAGTGTATAGTTATAACAAATGCTGAATTAGATTTTAAAATCTATAACTATACAACTTTAGAAATTTGTGAAGATACTGTTGCTTTATTAAGTAAAGGGTATACTTTTGTGCCAAGTTCTACACTCAATGTTGCTCACACTTTAATTGATTTAAAGCTGTTTACAAGGAAGTTGAACCTATTATTTTTGATGGGTGAAAATTTAAATGAAAGATCCGACTTCCTTGTTTCAAGTGTATATAATCCCCCCCTTCATCCTGCTCTACTTCTATTTGAAAAAATTATGGAGATAGACTTAAGGAATTTGAAGGAAAGTAAAAATAATTATAAGCATAATTTAACAAAAGAAGAAAGAGATTTGTTGAACCTGTTAAAACAAGCTCCAATTCGGGTAATGAAGCCCGATAAAGGAGGGGGATTAGCAATAATGTTTAGTAGTGACTATGAAGATAGAATGATAACAATCCTAGAAAGTGATACGTATGTAAAGTCCTCTGTAAATGAGATGAACATTGCAACGAGGAGAATTAAATCATTGTTTGAGGAACTATTTATAGAAAGAAGGATTGATAGTGTCTTATATAATTTTTTACAACAAGCACAAGTTAGGACGCCGGTCCTATTTGGTATCCCCAAGGTACATAAAAACATGGAAGATCCACCTATGAGACCTTTGGTCGATGGGAGAGGGAGTATGACTTACACATGTGCTAAAGTAATAGATAAGACACTGCAGAAATATATTAAATTAGAGAAACAAATTTCAAAGGATTCCTGGTCCTTCCTTAGATCCATGAATGACTTACATTTTTCAGCTACAGGATTGTTAGTGACGATAGATGTTAAAGATTTATATTCCTGCATCCCACATAGTAAGGCAATTGAATGGGTAGGTGACATGATGAGGGCCTTAGGTGCACCACTTGATGAAATACAGCTTATAGAGGAAGTGATTGATACAGTTCTTTCATATAACTTTATTCTTTTTAATAAAGAAATTTTTCATCAAAAAATCGGTGTTGCTATGGGGTCCCCATGCGGTGCCAGTATTGCGAATTTAGTAATGGCACGATGGGAAAGGTCTACAATTTTTGAAAATGAAGGGAACAAGGAGAAAATTACCTTTTATACGAGATTTCTTGACGATATTTTTATGGTGGTTGAAACTAATGTTGAGGGGTTGGATAAGCTTTTGTCTTCCTTCAATTGTAGTACTGACTTTCTACAGTTTACATCTAATTTTAGCAAAGATAATATCAATTATTTGGATGTTAACTTGAAGAAAGACTATATAAATGAGAGATATGTAGCGACCATATATAGGAAGGAGACGTATTCTAATACGTTCCTTCATTTCTCTAGTAGTCACCCACTGGCCCAGAAAAAAGCAGTAGTAAAAGGTCAGCATGTCAGGGCGGCAAGGATGATTACGGTTGATGATGACTTTTTGGAAGAATGCAAACTCCTTGAGAAGTTCTTTATGCAAAGGGGCTATCCAATAGAATTTATCACTAATATAGCAACAGAAGTAAAAAATAAACGGTGGGAAGGGATTTACTCCCCAATTTTAGGATCAATATTAGGACCAATAACGGAAAATGTCGAACAAGTAGGATCAGCAAAGAGAGTAATAAGTCTAGGTTTTACTTGTAGTTTTATTACTTGTTTCAACTTGGATGCATTCGACATCAAAAATATTCTGAATAAAAATTGGCACCTTTTGTCTTCAGATAATGCCTTTAGGGATTTGTTACCTGATAAACCGAAGTTGGTGTATAGGAGGAATCAAAACTTTAAAGAAATTTTACAAGGTAAAAAGGTCAATGTTAGAGTTAACGGAGGCATGACAAAATGTAATATGTGTAATTATTGTAAATATGTTGAAGAAGGTAATACCTTTAAAATAAGGAACCAAACCTATAAAATAGGAGAAAAGTTTAACTGTAGTAGCCGACAAGTTGTATATATGGCAACATGTGATAAATGTTTAGCCTTTTATATAGGAAAAACAGATAGGAAACTACATGAGAGAATATATGAGCACATTTATAGTATTAAAAAAATCAAATTGGACAATGCCCTCGCTAGACATTGCCACCTAAATGAAGGGCATAACTTTAGGTTTAAAGTAATAGATCAAGTTATACCAGATGGAAGATGTCCCTATGAACCATTAAAACTTGAAAAGAAAGAATTAATTTGGCAATTGACAGCAAACGCCAACCAACCACCTGGTTTAAATGAGATGACATCTATAAAATGTATTTTAAGGTTAAAAAATCTAGAAAGGTAAAATGGTAGTTATATGTGGTAGTGTTGGTTTATTAATAAATAATAAATAATAATAATAAAATGTATTTGTACTTATATTCATTTTAATGAATTAGGTTAATTTATCATAATAAATTAATATTTATATTTGATAATAAATTAGGTATAATTTTTATTTAGTGCTGTTAGTTAAAATGCATAGGCTTTTAAAATGTAGAATGTTACTTGATGGTTAGGATACTTGAATGTTGATTTAGGTTTTACATGCACCACAATTTGGTTTGGTTACAAACTAATAAATTAACAAAATAATAATTTAATATTTATAGCCTGCCATTGCCCCCCTTGGTAGTTGAATGGTTTAAAACCGTGAAGTTTTAAAAGTTTAAAAACTTTAAAAGTTTAGATTTTAATGATTTTAATGGAATTTCACTGTTTATGTTATTTAATGTTTATTTTTAACTTCATTTCTATTATTAAATAGATGTTTAGTGTTTGTTTGCAGCGGCATGTACAGAACTTGTATTTAAATAGACTGGAAGAGAAGTAATTTATACTTGTGACAAGAAAGGGTTAAAAGTTTCTTATAATTAATTGACCAGTCTTTAATTGCCTACGGATTTGCTATTTAAATGTATGATTAAGAATAGCAATTTGTCTTCTGAGGAAGTTACGATATTTGAAGGCGACGAAAAGTGTATGAGTATCTTGCACGCTTTAAGACTGCTATTTTGAAGATTGGAATAAAGTGGCTGTTATTGGAACATTTTCGTTGGTCCGATTCTTTAGTTGTAGAATACACCTGCTGCTTAACTTACTCTGTGGCAGCAGGTGTTAATGCACTGAATGCAATGATACATTCCTTTTAGGGGCCAGATGATAGTGTGTTTTAATACAACTGCATCGAATACTTTTAACTACTTTTGCATTACTGTTGTTGTGTGTTGGTGCAGAATGTGCACCATTGTGCAATAATGCATTAAAGATAAGAGAATGGGGAGGATAGGACAGTGGTGAAATGAGGACCAAGCAGGGGGAGAAGAACAAATGGAAAGCAATACAGGAATGTGTAGGAGGGAGGTAGGAAAGAACTATAGCTATCCATTTTTTCAACAGTAAAAACTGATAATATATGCAGAATATTAGCTGAATTTTGACTGTCACCTCCAGAGAAAGAGGGATCACCACAACACAATCATGCTGTATAGCCAATTGGGATGAATCAAGTGTGTCAAGATGTGTATGCAAAATGGAGAGCTATGTATGGGATTCTTTTTGTCAGACAGGTGTCCCATTTTTTTTTGGAGAGAGAGAAATGTTGGGGAAGGGGCATAGGTATGTCTGGGTCTGGTAAGTTGAGTAGGTGAGGGAGCAATTGCAGACAGACAAGACAAAAGACAAGACACAGGGATGGTGATGGACACAAGAGGTCAGTGGACACCATGGATGGAGTGAAGGTTGGGACATCCAGGACATAGAGATGTCAAGCCGGTTGACTGTGAGAATTAGGTCCTCACCCACAGGAATGTCATCACTGTCAACTCATTGGCTGGAGTGCTATATGTCTGCTTCTCATCCTACATAAAATGAGGGAGAGCAGCCCCTCCATCCAGTGTAGGTGTGCACCAACACTGCAGCACACAACCCTACACACCATCCCTGGCAATTCAGCATGGTTGATAAACTAACCACTCCTGCCACTGCTCCCAGCAGGAACCACTGACCTATCCTCTAGGGCAGAACTACCTGAGGGGGCATTTAGTGCAGGGTCAGTAGAGGTGGTGTTGCCAGGTCAGCTCCGAGATATGCTAGGCAATGGTGTCATTGCCAGTGGAGTGAGGGCAGGCCTAACCTGCTGTGCTGTGGAGCATTTCATGATGTGGTACACATGGATGATGTGGACACATTTTGGCAACACATAATAAAATAAAACAATACATAAATAAATAAATAAAAAAGATAAGGGTTGGGCTGAGAAAATAAGATACAATTAGTACCTTCATATGTAATATACAATGCATTAGTACAATATTTGACTCTATTATCTTAATCTTTACTCTTAAGACTACCACCCCCAACAGATAACGTATTACTTTTAAGACTAGCAGCTCCTAACATATGCAGAATATACTACAGATTGCAGTAAGTACTTCTTTACATGTGCATATATTGCACATATGTGTGTTTCATTTATCTAGAAAACAGTTTACAGCAGGGCATGTGTTCCACTGGCATAGAGCTTTTACTTTAAACCTTTGAGTTACAGATAATTAAAGAATTAACAGATATTGTATAGTTAGGAAGTGTGGTGTTTGAATCCACCACCTTGACTGAAGTCTAATATTGCCCTCTTGGTTTGCGCTTTTACCTTTAGAATATGCATGTTTAATTCGATACAACTGTATAAAATACCAAACAAGCTGTCTTTGTTTTTGCTGCAGACTAATGCATACATACTTGATTTTACAGTTGAGATATGCATGCTCAATTTGATACAACTGTATAAAATACCAAGCAAACTATCTTTAACTTTTAATAGTATAATAACAGTACTCTTCTTCTGCATACACCATATATTACATGCCCCCTCAACCCAAACAGTTTAGTGGCATGGGCCCTAATATTGCAATCCCTCTTAGTCGCAGCTGTGGAAAAAACAAAACAGAGCAGAATACCCTTATGAATACCAGTGTTGCCTATATTCAGCTTTTAAGACTTACAAGTACTCTATGTAGTTGATACTTACATGTCTGTGGAATGTCCTCCCTAAATTCCTCAGTCCAAGCATCGATGGTACCCCTCTTCCTCCTCTGGAGGTCACTGTAGTGATATCTACACTGTTCTCCAGTGTGGGGGATATTGGTGGTACTGGTCACAGCCCAGGCCAAACTATCTCAAGCCAATGTCTTAAACTGGGTCCCAGAATAGTCCTCCTGCACCAGCCTGGCACTGTGTTCTTTCACTAGGTGTCTAATAAAAATCTTGGACTCCTGAACAATCCATCTCTAAGCCCTAAATCTCAGACCCTCTCCATGAACGCCTGCCATGGCTACTGTAGATCAAGAGCAATGTAGACTGACACTTTCCCACCTATTTCCAGTTATCACATTTACTGGGAATGTGCACGCTGTTTGAAAAATGGTGTGCACTGGGCACCATCATGCAAACATGATGCTTTGGGATTCATGATAGTAAACGGTGTGAAACAATGGCAAACAATTCAATTTCAAGGTTATTTGATGAACAGGCAGTTGTGTAAGTGTCTTACTCAAATACAAAGGGAAGGCCATGTCACTCCATATAGAAGAAATATGATTAAAGGAACATAGTACACACTATACCCACAGTCATACATTTGTTAATAAATAGACAATACATAGATGAATAAATAAGTTAATAACTCGCACAATATGTGTCTCAGCCCTCGTACTTATAAACTAAAAATTATTATACAATGACTCCCTATTAATATTCGAAAATGTGCATGCTGATTGGCCAGCCCAACCATAGTGCCCATTGTAAATCCCACAATATATCAATGAAAAAAGGTCCAGTCACCTGAACTTTTTCCATTGGTATAAACTGCCCCAAAACCTTTTTTTTTTTTAATTAAAAAAAAGTGAGAGAAAATGGAGCAACGGAGACTTTCTTTTCTCCGTTGCTTCCATTTCAAAGCATTGATGTACTGGGTATGCGTGGAAATGCAAGTCCCATATGTATGCGCAGTACATCAAAATGAAGAATACCACAACCGGCAAAAGAACAGCAATCTGCCGTTATACAAAGACATTATTTAAGAAAAGTAAGTATTTTTTTTTTCTTAAATAATGTCATTGTATAATAGCAATAACTGACTCTGTGGTTGTGGTATATTGAATATTTACCCACAGTTGCCTTTGTTTAATCACTTGTGCTTCTGATTAAACCAGACCAACCATGGGTAAATCTTCAATATACCACACCACTTCATCAGTTATTGCTTAAGTATCAACTACATTATATGTCAACTGTTATATGGGAGTGACTATGATGGAAAGTGGAACAACATTAAAAGTGTATGGAATATTATGTATTCAAACTCAGGACCATGTGTATGGTAGTTCTACACTTACTCCTGTTGCCACAAGAAGGTTGAAGAAAAGCATTTATCTATGTTGTAGTTCATTGCTATAAACTGCAATGTCACAACAGTGAAACAAATTTTTACACCCTGTACTAGAACCCGAACCCCAGACCATCTGTACTCCAGCACTGCACTTAAATGCTACCACAGGATTAGTTGCATGACATTCATATCATTAAGTATTACTGCCTATTTCTTGTGTATGACATGACATTACATGTCTTAACATTAAACAGTATAGACCCTATCTCACACTATGCCACATATTTACAATACAGCCATGTGTTGCCCACCCCCAAGCACTGCAAACCTGGTGTCTCAGTACATTTTCCACACATATATCACCTACACTACAGAAAGTCATATCAAATGTTGTGTCATATGCAATGCTCATCAATCTGGTAACATGCAGAACTACAACTATTGACCCATAAGCCTAATAAGCCTTATCTGCAAGGCTAGGGAAGGAATCAGAATGGACCTTATCCAGAGGGATATGGGTGACACGCAACAGACTAGAGTAGACCCATGTTGTGTTTGTCAAAGATAGATCTTGCCTACTGAACATCGTGGACTTCTTTGATATTGGTCCCAAAGATGTGGATGACTGATAACAGGACATAACGCCTATGTTCAATTATCTAAGTCCATTGACAATATCCTTCATTCATGTTTCATAGTGAAGATATCCCATCTGGAAATTGAGCTATACAGTACTACCTGGATAGCCAAGTGGCTCACCAACAGAATACACACTTTCAAAGTTGGAGACTGCATTCCCCCACTAGCCACTTACCAATTGAATACACCAATGATCTGTGCTTGGCCCTCAACTATGTGTTAACTACTTCCCTGAAGTGCAGGCAAACATATGTGGCCTGTGATTTACCATGTTTGCTGATGACTTTTAATTGGACATAGTCATTTAGTTTGCCCCAGTGATGGTAACATATTACAGAAGGAGCTGACAGAGACAAATGCTTGGTGCCAAACTCACACTGAACCTTACAGCAAACAATGCCTCATTGTCCCTTTTAGCAATGAAATACCCCTGCTAATTATAATATACATACCACCCCTCTCAGCTCAAACACAGTGTTGTGAGACCTGTGAACACATGTTCATAGCAATCTACACTTTCATCAGTATGAGTCCATAGTGGTGAGACACATATTCTGCATTTTACACATCATACATATGATGTCACATCCAAGAGCAGGTTAGTCATACCTCTGCTGTGCTCTACCTTTATCATGCCGATAATAGAGTACAATGCTCACCTCTCTCTGTAGCTCACCAGACACCTTCAGCAATTGGTGATAACACAGGGTTGTGCCTTTGGAGGCTCCCAGGCCTACAAACATGACATACATGGAAAGACTGACATACCTGTCACTGTACTTGGTATCATGCAGGCTGCTGAGAGGAGACTTATGGCTGCCCTGCAGAGCAGTCTCAGACCCTGCCCTTATGGAAATGATGGACATCTGCAATTCAAATGGGACAACTATAATTTTCCCCAGGGTTCTCAACCTAGCCTGTGACAAACAGAACATGCTGGGGAAACAGATATATCCCACAAGTTACACTCCTCTGTAATAGGCTCCCCCTCCATGTGAAGCAGTACTCCTCAATTACTCTGTTCAAGCACAGTCTTCACTACTGGTGGCTCCTATGTCCCACATAGATAGGCCCAGATGTTGCTGCTCACAAAATTGCTCTGCTAACAATGACCATCTAAATTTGCTTAATAAGGTTACTTGTGCTTTTAAAGACCTAGGCTTCAATTGCCACATATACACTGAAAACCATGTATTCCTAAAACTTACAAATACAGTATGTGAGAGATGCAACTATACAATGAATCTAGAATAAATGCTCTCTCTCAGGTAACAACAAACCAGATATCAAACAGGTTGTCAGCACACACACACCACCTCCTCAACAAAGTGCACAACCCATAACCCCACATATGCAGATGCAGAGGTAGTCATTAGAAGCTTACCAAAAGAGCAGAGACCTCACAAATGCAAACCTTCTGCATACATTACTGTCCCAATGCAACCCACATCACATAAAAACAAATGTATCACTGTGCCACCCATTAAGACTTTAAGGCAAAACACCTGAAAACCATTGTCTTGGTCATAAGAGAATCCATAGTGAGATACATAAATGTTCCCCTCACCAGACTGTACCAGAAAAAAAGTCATGGGTCAGCTGCCTGTCAGGTGCCAGGATATGCGGTGTCATGCACGCACTCAAGTGTCTCAATAACAAGCACAGTTACACCTCTGTCGTACTCCATG
This sequence comes from Protopterus annectens, assembly GCF_019279795.1. Taxonomy (NCBI): domain Eukaryota; kingdom Metazoa; phylum Chordata; order Ceratodontiformes; family Protopteridae; genus Protopterus; species Protopterus annectens. The sequence goes on along the minus strand of NC_056736.1, from coordinate 242,966,931 downwards.
TTGGAGTAAATGTTTTCAGACATACCTCACTGGACTATATGAAGAGAGAAATGACTGAGTTCTCAAATTATGTGTCCCAGACAGGTATGTCCATAGCCCTTAGCAACATTCTACCTTCACCCAGGATGATGCCTCAATACACACAAAAGAATTATCGACTTCAACAATTGGCTTATGGTGTGAATCTAGGGGAATGCCATATTTGTCAGTCTGGGATGATATGGTCAACAGACTACCCTGGTTTGCCAGGGAAGGTCTTCATCTGTTACCTTTTGCCTTTCAGTTACTGGCAAAGCTACTTGCCTCCCCCATAGTGGCTTTTTTAGGCAATGTCATAAGATCAAAATTCCTAACATAAACATATCCTCAAAACACAAACTCAAGGTTATTCTGCTTAATGATAGGAGAGTAAATCAGAAACTACATTCAATGGAGGTACTACATACTTGGAAGCTTTCAATGTTTGTGCAGTCATAAGAGACATGGTTTAGGGCTGCAGAGAATACTCAGGCCATGAAAGGCTATAATGCCTTCCACATGTTTGGGCCACAAAATGGATATGAAAGTACCAAAGGAGGAGGTATAGCCACCTTCATAAAAGACAAATACACCTCAAGACTGGTTAAGCAGTACAACTCCCTACAGTTACTCCGAGTTCAACTAACTGCAGGAACCCTCCCCCTACACACACACACACACACACACACACACACACACACACACACACACACACACACACACACACACACACACACACACACACACACACACCCACACACACACACACACACACACACACACACACACACACACACACACACACACACACATGCACACACATCATTGTTAGGTACAGGTCCACCAACATGAACAGTGAAAACCACACGGTGCATTCCTAGACCAACTTGGCTCACTCATAACACAGCCAGACACCCTAAGCATGGGTGACTTTAACTATCCTTCCATTGACTGGGATATATATATGACCTCAAACAAGCTCACCCTAAGGTTCATGCACTTTGTAAATATAAATGCCCTGGAACAGTTAGTCCACACAGCCACAAGGGTCTCAAATATCCTTGAGCTAGTACTCAACAACATGGGAGATTGCTGCACAACCCCATGTGTGAGACCTTCCCTGGTAAGGCCTGGCAATAAATCAGTTAATGTAACAATAGCACCTGCCCCCACCCCATGATGCAAAAGCTTGAAATATTTCTCTAAAGCAAATGATAGCCTTGTAAGTGATGAAATAAATAGTATAAAAACTCCTGACACCACTGACAGAAAAAGACTCCTATATGGAGGTGTACACAAATGCCCTGTAAAAACACCTTTACAAGTGTATAAAAATTGGAACCTGTGTTCGGAGAGACAGCCTTACAAGATTATCTGCAAATATACAGAGCTGAGTATATTTTTCTTTATTATAAAGTTTAATTGTTGCTTAGATACTGATCTGCAAATATACAAAGCTGAGTATATTTTTTTGGTTTTATAGTTTATACTGTTAGTGGTTGCTCAAATCTCTGCTGAAACTGTCTTCCCCAGCCCCCCACCCCTATTTTCCGCCTTGTCTTCAGCTGATATAACTGTTTTTTTATAGCTTGTGTGTTACCTAACTCAAGGTTCCCTTAATTTGACCTGTTAATAACAGCCTGCATTTAAATTGGAACCTGTGTTCTGAGAGACAGCCTTACAAGATTATCTGCAAATATACAGAGCTGAGTATATTTTTCTTTATTATAGAGTTTAATTCTTGCTTAGATACTGATCCGCAAATATACAGAGCTGAGTATTTTTTTTTTTGGTTTTAGAGTTTATACTCTTAGTGGTTGCTCAAATCTCTGCTGAAACTGTCTTCCCCACCCCCTCCCTGTTTTTGGTTTGTAGTTAAATTTGTTGGCTTTTGCAGTGCCCGCCCCACTGTAGATTTGATCTAGGACACTACCCCAGTCTCATCTCTTTACCGCATTCTACCTAATAAACCCTTTCTGCACTTGCTTTTAGTCCTTTTTAATTTAATTGCATTTTTCAAACTGTGTGTGGTCTAATATTGCTACATACTCGTGTGCTAGCTTGCACTGCATTCAAATTGTTTTTACTACTATTTTTGCTACTTTTCTGTAAAAAAAAAAAAAAAAAAAAAACTGTAAGCCTGTTTCCTATCTTTCCTGCAACTAGTGTTCCAGATACAGATTTGCTGTATCCAGGACTGCTTGTAAGCTTCTGAGCCCCCCAAGCCTTTCAGTGTTGGAGGGAAGCCTTCTAGCTTATCAGTGGGAGTGGTAAGCATTAGGTAACCTGTCTACCACATAAGGAATGGTTCTGGCCCAGAATGTGTAGTTATTGGCCATTTGGGCAATCTTCCATCTCTCTCTCAACTTTCTGATTTGAAAGCCTGCATTTGCACTTGTTTCTGTAACTCGTCTAGTGCAGATACAGATTCTTAGTTTTAGCACTTAAATTTGCTTATTCATACTCAGCACTTGTTCAGAACTTGTAAGCACTAAATAAGCTACTAATTACTATAGCACTCAATCTTCCTCATTACCTAGAGGAAAACAGTTTTTGTACTTACTTTTCTCACTGGCATTGAGAAAAACAGCTCTTGTACTCACTTTCCTCACTTATCTAGAGGAAAATAGTTTTTCATTCAGGCATGTCCAAGGGTCAGCTCCCAGTGTTCTCCCCTGTCTATCTGATGAATCTGGGCATCTTGAGGCAATGTAGAAATTGCCTCATGTACACAGACAACCCTCTCCCCCTACCAACCAACACTACAACCTGTGAGAGATGCACTTATCTAGCCAAACTGGAGGTAAAGCTCTCTCCAAACAAGACTGAACCTGACAGTCATGAGGAGAAGATAAACATTTGCACCACACCACACTCATCACATAGTCTCACTACATCTACACCACCAAAATCCACACATAGAAACTCAAAAACATTTCCGGAGGCTCTCAATAATAATCTGCCTAAGCAACAGAGACCTCCAAAGCAGAAACACAAGCAACCTCCATTCCCCAACACAACCCAAATGACACATAGCCCACAGACTCAGTGTGCCACTCAAACACAGCCAATAAGGCAAAACAACATACCTAACACACTAGTCATAGGTGACTCTATAGTCAGGCACACTGATGTCCCACTCACCAGGCTAAACAAGGAGAAGGTTACTGTCAGCTGCCTGTCGGGTGCCAGGATCCGCTACATAACCCACGCACTCAGGTCACTCCACAACAAGTACAAATATGACTCTGTCATTGTCCATGTTGGTGTGAATGACCCGAGACGTACCTCCCTGAACTACATGAAAAGAGACATGGAAGAGCTCTGCGATCATATAGCCCAGTCAGGTATGACCCGAGCCCTGAGTAGCATTCTGCCATTGCCCAGAATGATACCGCAGTACAAGGACAAAATGATTGACTTCAACAATTGGCTAAGCTTCTGGTGTCATTCTAAGGGGATCCAGTATCTGTCTGCTTGGGATGACATGGTCAGCAGACCACGATGCTTTGCCACAGATGGCCTGCACCTGTTGCCCCTGGGATTCCGGATACTGGCTAAGGCTCTTGCTGCCCCTATAGTGCCTTTTTTAGGCAGGGTTCAAGTAACAAATTCACCACCATAACAGGAACAGGCAAGCAAAAACTGAGGGTAATGTTACTCAATGCTAGAAGTCTAAATTTCAAAATGCACTCACTCGAGGCACTCCTTAAAATGGAGAACATCGATATCTGTGCAGTGACTGAGACCTGGTTCAAGGCTCCAGAAGGTACCCCTGCACTACCAGGCTATAACTCATACCACACTTTTCGGCCATGTAACCTGGACCGAAACACCAAAGGTCGGGGTGTGTCCATATTCATTAAGGATATCCACACCTCCAGGCTAGTTGCTCAGCATAATGCATCCAAGGTTATCCAAGTGCAACTAACTCTTGGCAAAACTGCAATCCAAATTGTAGCTTGCTACAGATCCCCCACCATGCCCCAGGATTCCCACTCCTCTTTTCTTGATGTACTGGAAAATATTAGGGTTCAATCAAACACCCTAATAATGGGCGACTTCAACTACCCCACCATTAACTGGGAAAACTACTCATGTACCAACTCCTTAGTGCAATGCTTTCTGGAATTCATAAACTCCAATGCCCTAGATCAACTTATCCACATCCCCACCAGGAGCAACAATATCCTAGACCTAGTCATTACCAATATGAGTGACCAGTGTTCCACACCTGAAGTCAACTCCTCGTTGGTCTGATCCGACCATACGCTAATCACCCTTGATATCCACATCCCAAACCCACCCCCCATTAAGGAAACCACAGTACAAAATTTCCCCAAAGCCAACTTCATGCTTCTTAAGACAGAAGTAGTTAACTTCAAGACACCCATGCAGATGGACAATACAGTTACAACTGCTGAATCCTACACAAATGCACTCTAGAAGCACTTACATGAGTGCATGGATCGTGCTATCCCAAACAGAACCAAGACGCTATACTCCAAAAAAAGGAAGCCAATCTGGTGGTCCCCTGCCATAAACAAACTGTACAACAGAAGGAAGAAACTGTTGCAAAAGAGAGTAAAATCCCATGAGTGGAGGAGCTCCCTGGTCAGCCTCAGTAAGAAGCTGAGATCCCTTATAAGATCATCCATAGCTAGCTACGAAAATAAAATCACCACTAATTCCAAGGACAACCACAAAGCATTCTATAGCTATGTCAAGAATCTCAATGGCAACACCCAGATCTGCTCTGAGTTACAGCACAAAGGCACAAAAATTACAGAACCAACTGATATTGCCAACATCCTGGCAGATAGGTTCAGTGCTAACTTTACCCCCCCCCCCCAACTTTACCCCCCCACCCCTAAAGGGCCCATATCTATACAGGAAGAATGCAGAGTCCCTGTAACCACAACTACGCAGGTGAAAGCTGCACTCTCTAAAGCCAAAAACACAGCATCCATGGGACCGGACAACATCCCAGGCTGCGTTTTACATGAACCTCAGAATGAACTGGCTCCCCACTTAAGCACCATGTTCAATAATAGCTTCACGTCAGGCTTTGTGCCCACTGAATGGCACACAGCAACAGTTATCCTGCTCCACAAAGGGGGAGCCACCAGTGATGCCGGGAACTATAGACCTATTAGCCTGACGAGTCTGGTCTGCAAAGCCATGGAACGTATCATCATGGAACTCATAAACAAAAACATTGGTAACCTCCAAACTCTGTATCCCACCCAGTTCGGGTTTGTGAAAGGCAGATCATGCCTCCTGAACCTGATCAACTTCTTTGAGGCAGTCACCAAAGCCGTAGATGAGGGTAAGGTGGTTCACACAGCCTATCTTGACCTCGCCAAGGCTTTCAACACCATCTCCCATTCTGGAATTATAGCTAAACTCAATAAACTAGGCATAAATCCCTACATCACAAGATGGGTTGCCAACTGGCTCACTGACAGAACCCACACTGTAAAAGTTGCAGACTCCAAATCTGACCTCAAACCAGTGACAAGTGGAGTGCCACAGGGTTTCGTCCTGGGACCGCTCCTGTTTGGTATCTACTTCTCTGAAGTACAGGCTAACACAGAAGGCCTCTGGCTAATGAAGTTCACAGATGACTGCAAACTAGGAGCCATAGTCAAGTCCCCAAATGATGTGAACATCCTACAGAAGGGCCTCTCTGAGACAGATGCCTGGTGTCAGAACCATGGCCTCAAGCTCAATGCCAAAAAGTGCAGTGTCATCCTCTTTGGTAAAAACTCTGTACCCATGAGCTACCACATAGGCAGCAATCTACTTAACACCGAATGTGTGATAAGAGACCTTGGGACCCAGGTGGACAGTAGTCTCTCCTTTGATAGTCACATTGCCACAGTAGTCAGGAAGTCCTACTATGTGGCACACCTCATCATAAAAGGGTTCTCATCCAGGAAAAAAAGAGGTCATTGTTCCCTTCTCGACACTCATTAGACCCACTATAGAGTGGAACGCCCCTTTTGGAATGTACCTCACAAGACATCTGCAGCAGCTGGAAAGGCCACAGAAGTACCTCACAAAGAGGATTACTGGACTCAAACAAATGCCCTACACTGACCACCTCAAAAAACTCCAGCTTTATTCCGTAGCATATTGCCTACTCAGAGGTGATCTTTGCCTAACATATAAAGCTATGTCAAACCCAGAGCTGTTGGACGTGCTACACCTAAAGAAATCCCAATCCCTCCGAGCTACATGCTCAAGGGACCTAAATCTTGTCACCACAATAAACAGGACATGCTGGAGGGATAGATTCCTATCCCAGAGACTTCCCATACTCTGGAACAGGCTACCCATCTATGTCAAGCAAAGTTCTTCATTAGTACTCTTCAAGAAAAATCTTGATGAGTGGATGGGAAATAGGAAATACACCCCGGGGATCACTTCTGTGCCTCTGCTTGACAGTGGCAGAGGAAAATAACTTTCTTGGGTGGCGTAAGCCAGGGAACCATGTTGGCTAGGCTTGCGTAGGTCCTTGGGCTGATAGCCTAGTACCTACCTATGAACCTATGAACCTATAGATTTAGCTGTACCAGAATGGATCAAAACTTGATCATGAAAAAAGAAGCCACCCTGGTGGACATCTAGCATAAATAGATTATACAACAAGAGAAAGAAACTGATGTCCAGGAATTAGAGGGAACAGTATTAGTAGAACAACACCTTCCATAGCTTGAACAAGCTAATTAGACATATTTTGTTAAGTCCACTAAAGCTAATTATGAAACTAAATTAGCATCTGTAGCTAAGGATAATCACAAGACATTCCTTAGCTATAACTATAAAATAAAAGGGAAGGCTCAGCTTTGCACAGAATTCATAGTGGATGTTACCACTCATACTGAACCTGAGGACATTGGCAACATGTTAGACAGGTTTGGCAAAAATTTCACACCACTGTCTCCAAAAATCATACCCCAAAGCACACCTGTCACCAGTTCTCTACCTATTATTTCAAAGTAACTGGTCATAACCACACCCAAAGCATACCTGTCACCAGTTCTCTACATATTATTTGAAAATAACAGGTCATAACCACACTGGTCAAGGCCAAAAACACAGCCACTATGGGACCAGTTAATATCTCAAGCTGCTTAGTAAATGGTGTAAAGCAAGAGTTAGTGGAACCACTGGCTACTCTCTGCAACCACAGTGTAAGTAGTGGCTTTGTGCCAGAAGAGTAGAAAACAGCAACCATAATCCTCTTGCACGGGGGGGGGGGTGTCCCACAGTTGACCCAGGGAACTATAGACACATAAGTCCAACCAGCCTTGTCTGTGAGGCCATGGAGAGAATCATCTTGGACCTTATCAACAAGGACATTGGTGACCATCAATCTCTGGAGCTGACCCAGTTTTTCTTTGTTAAGGGCAGATCATGCCATTTAAACCTAGTGGAATTCTTCAAGAGTTTCACCAAAGCCCTGGATGAAGCCATATCATTGCATACTGCCTATCCTGACTTGGCCAAGGGCTTTGACACAATCCCCCACTCAGGCATTATTGAGAAAATTCACCAGCTGGGGATTAACCCATACATCATTAGATGGGTAGGAAACTGTCTCAGCAACAGAATGCAAACAGTGATAGTTGGGGTTTTAACATCTACCAGCAGACCTGTTAACAGTGGTGTACCACAAGGGTCTGTGCTGTGAATCCTACTGTTTGGAATGTATTTCTCAGAAATTCTGGTGATAACAGATGGTCTTTGGCACATCAAGTTTGCTGACTAATGCAAACTGTGTGCAATCATTGAATCCCAAAAAGATGTCAACATACTACAAAATGGTCTGACATACATAAATGTTTGTTGCATAAGCCACACACAAAGTTAAAGCAGAAAAATGCACTATTATCCCATTCAACAAAGTAGAAGTCCCTGCAAGTTACACTATTAGTAATACCCCCCTATTTTCCAAACAATGTTGAGAGATTTGATAATGCAGGTTAATAGCAGCCTCATCTTTGATCATTGTGTAAACAGCACATGTCAGAAGTAAGGGCATAGCATCCAAGACTAAGGATGTTATCAATCCACTGTACTCATCCCTTGTGAGACCAATAATAGAGTACAATGCTCTCTTTTGCATGTGCCTCACCAGATACCTACAGCAGCTGGAAAGACCTATGAGGTTTCTCACCCAGAAAATTGAGGAACTTCAACACATGACCTACATGGGCAGACTGAAGGCCCTGTCACTCTACTCTATATTGTACAGACTGCTGAGAGGCAACTTGTGTCTTGCCTACAGAGCACTCTTGAAACCTGCTTAATGGAAATGATTCACCTCCATAAATCAAATGAAACACACAGTCGCTGTAGGGACCTTAACCTAGCCAGCAACATCAACAGGACATGCTGGTGAGACACATATGTCTCCCAGAGTCTGACACTCCTATGAAACAAACTCCCATTTCACATGAAACAGAGCTCCTCAATAACCCTATTTAAGCATCACTTGGATGGGAAATCATGAATTTACCTCGGGACTTTCACCTATATTTGTCTTAGACATAGGAAACCAGTGCTGATCATGGGTTCACAGTTACTGACTGCATATCTTGATCTATAAGGGAACACTGGTAAAGCTTGGCTAGGCTTGAAAAGGCACTAGAGCCATTAGCCTAATAACCTCCTATGAACCTAGAACCTATGGCTATTATGGTAGTAGCCTATAATGAACCTATGAAACTATGAATCTATGCAGCCCTGCCAAATCTTTTCTCACACATGGCCTGCTGATGTCATGTATTATAAGTTTAGCTGCAGTCTTGCAAAAATCAGAGTTGTGCTGTGGTGCTTATGTTACATAGTGTGTTCTGTAGTCTGTGCTTTTAGACAGGTATGGCTTCTATTCTCACTGCAGTCAACCGTGTGTATGAGCTCTTTCTTGACGTTACCGACATCCATTTTACAACAGCACGTGACACACTATTATAACCATACTATCAACACATAGTGCTGATGTCATCAGCTATATCAGATTATTGGATATGCAGTTATCCCACCAGAGCATGGTCAGACACTGGCCTAGAGGCCAGGTAGACATGATCTCATCCTATAGCAGACAGAATACAGTGACATGTCTTTTTATCTATCCATGTATATCATGGCATGGTTTCTAGGCCCTGTGTTATGTTGATGAGAAAGCCCTGTGGTGTCTTCACCTGCTGCATGAGTCTGGTGAGGTACATGCAAAAAAGAGCATTATACTGTATTACTGTTCTGATGAGATTTAACCACAGTGCTGTCATACAATCCCAAGATCTGAATATGATGGCGTGACTTATGATGTGCACCATATGTTTGTAATGGAAAACATTAAAAAGAGATATTAGAAATTAATGATACATGTTGCAGTTTCTGACTTCACAACTATTACAACAACATTCTCTATAAACTTGAGAAATTATGATGCTATCAACTGTATAACTTGCCAAAGCCAATATGAGGCAAAAGTACAATGACCAGTTCAACAACACAAATGCAGATACACTAAGCATTAAGATAGCTATGCAATCAGAGCATGAGACACAACTTTTGTATTCCCCAAATCCAAAAGATAGAAAACAAGGATATGGCACAGTTATCATCAGTTGCGCAGGGTGTTGTATGGGTGGGGGGCAAGAAGCCTAGGCTGACGTAAAAGGTCGGTGAGTGTGTGTGAGTAAGAAGGAGAAGAAGGCAGACATTGGGATAAAACAACAAATGGTCAGTGATACAAAATGAGTAACTGTTCTGTGTGTGTCTGTTCAGGTCCTGTAAGTAAAATTGGTATGTGAGTGTATGTGCATGAACACAGCCAAGCTCTGTGCTAGCTCTTTGTCTTGTTCTGTAGGACAGGTGTGAGCCATGCATGGCAGAGGTGGCAGTTCATCATTGTCATCCCCGACCATAAGAACTGGCTCTGCCAGGAGTTGCACTGGCATGTCCATGCCCACAGTCAGATGCATTGTGCTGCTACCTGAATTTGACGGATGTCTGCTGGATGAGCTCCCTTCACGGGGAAGCCCAGTACCATGACCCCATTTCCTGATATGTCTAGGTGTGGACAGCAGACTCACTGATAGAGCAGTGGAATTACTGCCACTATGGGAGCAGGATCAGTCATGGTCATGTTGGCTGACAGCAGATGATGTGGCTGACTTATGCCCATGAGGATGCCATTTCCCTTCTAGCAGGCATTCCATCAGAGACCCTGCTCTTTTCATGACAGACACCTCTCAGTTCATCACAGACACCCCTCATTCCAATGTCTCATTCATCTGATCCAGTTAATTGGAAACACAGTGGAGACAGTCACACATGTCAGACTATGCCACATCCACAATCTTGAGCATTTGTCTTGAGCACCTGTGGAAACATGCCCGTGCCTCCATGATGGCCATAAACATATGTTGACTGGTAGGTGAAGTGACACCTGCACTAGATGGAGGAGGGACAGCATGCCCCCTCTGAGTACTCCTATCAATCCTCCTGTGTAGCACCTCACACACTTTGGCTATGGCTAGACTCAACAGGCACTGAAGCTGCACTTCAGGTGGTACAAGGCTCCCACTCCCACTGTCATGTTCACCTATGATAAAAAGCAAGAAACACAGGAATACAGGAATACCTGCACTACTATAGTGCAATATATACTAACAAGCTAACAGTGCTGCCACTATTACAGACAGTACAGCAATGCACACAACAGGGCTGAGATCAAAATCACGCACTGCAATATTTCTTTAAATTTATCAACAGTACTGACATAACAAACTATTTGGCTTACCATCTTCATGAGATGTACTGTGCTGTAGTCCAGACGGTTCTGCAAGAAGTTAAGTAAGAGGTAAGGCTGACATCATCACAATTAACAGCAGCACAAGGGGTAATACATTTACCCCTTTATATGTGCCTTAACTCTACTGTCAGCAAGAACGTGGCTAACAATTCCAAACTAAAAAGACATTTGACACAGAATGAATGTATTCATTTTAATTGCTTTACTGAACAACAGAATTCAGCTGTTCAGTTAACAACGCCTACCTGGAAACACCTTCTGGGAAGTGCATGCTGTCTGGGATGGTGTTGCACCCACATCCAGGACATGCTGTACTTCAGTCTCCTGGGAGTTGTTTGGATCTCTAATACTTGCCAGGAATTCTTCACTGGGGATTAGTGGTTGGTCCTTAGCAAGCCCTACCCTGGTAACCATTTGGTTACTGCCTACTGCACCTGCTCACCTCCTTGCAGATGTTCATAGGTTCATAGGTTCATACTAGACTATCTGCCCTGGGGCAATTATAAGCCTAGCCCGATTCTGTATGGCTTACACCACCCCTTGATTTGAGCATACTGTGCCCTTTTTAATGTTTAGTTTACTGTGCCTCTGTCTAATAGTGACACGGGAGTAATCCCTGGGACAAACCTACAATCCCCCATCCACTTATTGAGATTCTTCTTGAAGAGATTCAGTGAGGTGCTCTGCCTCACATGAACTGGAATTCTATTCCAGAGCGAAGGGAGCCTCTGGGTTATGAACCTGTCCTTCCAGCAAGTTCTATTTATTTCAGTGCTGAGGTTCAAGTCCCTCGAGCGTGTGGCTCTAAGGGATTTAGATTTACTGAGGTGGAGCATGTCCATTAATTCTGGATTTGACATAGCTTTGTATGTCAGGCATAGATCGCCTCGAAGTAGGCGGTATGCAACTGAGTAGAGCTGGAGTTTTTTTAACCAAGCAGTATATGGCATCTGTTTGAGACCCTTGATCCTCTTGGTGAGATACTTTTGGGGTCTTTCTAATTGCTGCAGGTGTCGGGTAAGGTACATCCCAAAAGGGGCATTGTATTCTATGATGGGCCTGATGAGGGATGAATAAAGGGGCACGATTACCTCTCTTGATCTAGATGTGAAACCCTTCGTGATGAGGTGGGCTATGTAGAAGGTCTTTCTAACCACTTTGGCAATGTGGTTTTCAAAGGAGAGATTGTTATCAACTTGGGTCCCCAGGTCCCTAATAATTTTCTCTGTACTTAATGGGTTTCCCTATGTGGTAATTTGTGGGCACATTGTTTTTGCCAAAGGGTATGACTATACATTTTTTGGCATTTAGCTTTAAACCATGGCACTGGCACCAGTTATCTGTCTCTGTGAGACCTTTTTGAAGGATGTTTGTGTCAGCTGGAGAGTTGATTATGGTGCCCAGTTTGCAGTCGTCTGTGAACTTGGTGAGCCATAGTCCTCCCACGTTTGCCTGTACCTCGGAAAAGTATATACCGAACAAGAGTGGTCCCAGGACAGAACCCTGTGGGACTCCACTTGTGACCGGTTTCGAGTCTGACATGGCTCCAACAACTCTCACTCTGTGGGTTCTGTCTTTGAGACAGTTTGCAACCCATCTTGTGACATAGGGGTTTATATTTAAGCTGAATAGCTTATCTATGATGCCTGAGTGGGGTATTGTGTCAAATGCCTTTGCAAGGTCCAGATAGGCTGTGTGGACTACCTTCCCTTCATCTATGGCTTTGGTGACTGTTTCAAAGAAGTCAACCAGGTTCAAAAGGCAGGATCTGCCCTTGACAAAGCCAAACTGGGTAGGATCTAGTGTCTGTAGGTCCCCAATGTCATTGTTTATGAGCTCCATGATGATCCTCTCCATAGCCTTGCAGACTAAGCTAGTCAGGCTTATGGGGTGATAGTTTCCAGGGTCCGTAGAGGCTCCACCTTTGTGGAGTGGGACCACTGTTGCTGGACGCCATTCTGTGGGCACATATCCTGTAGTGAGGCTGAGATTGTATAGCTGTTTTATTTGAGGGATTAGTTCCTCTTGGAGTTCATGTAGGACGCAACCTGGGACGCCATCTGGTCCCATGGAAGCAGTGTTTTTTTGCTTTGGAGAGGGCAGCCCTCACGTGAGCATCTGAGATGTTCGGGAGGCAGCCCCCTGCGGCGATAGATACTTGCGCTTTTGGGGGAGGGGAGAAGTTTGCACTGAACCTGTCTGCCAGGATATTAGCGATGTCTGTGGGTTCAGTGTATTTTTTGTCTTTAGAATCAACTCAGAACAAGTCTGGGAGTTGCATCCCAGGTTTCTAACATAACTGAAAAAAGCCTTATGATTGTCTTTGGTGTCCTTTGCAATTTTTCTCTCTTGAAGCTGGCCTTGGAGGATTTTATGAGGGATCGTAATTTTTTGCTAGTACTGATCAGAGATGCCTTCCCTATTAGGGATTTTGCTCTATCATGTAGTAGCTTCCTCCTTCTGTTGTACAGTTTATTTATGGCAGGGGTCCACCAGACTGGATGCCTGCCTTTGGATGATTGGGTCTTGGTTTTGTTTGGGATAGCATGATCCATGCATTCCTGGAGATGTCCGTAGAATGCATTTATATAGGATTCTGCAGTTTGGGCTGTAGTTTCCACTGGCCCTGTGGCCTTGAAGGATTCCACTTTGGTTTTGAGAAGTGAGAAGTTCACTTTTGAGAAGTTTTTCACTGTGGTTTTCTGGGCTGGGGTGGGGTTGGGATGTGGACATCCAGTGAAATTAATTTATGGTCTGATCTTACCAATGAGGGATATACTTCTGGTGTGGAGCATAGAGTCCCCATGTTGGTAATGATCAGGTCTAGTATATTGTCCCCTCTTGTGGGAGTGGTGACTAGTTGTTCCATAGCATTTGAGTTTATAATTTCTATGAATCTTTGGGCTAAGGTGCTGGGGCTTGAGTAGTGCTCCCAGTCAATGTTTGGGTAGTTGAAGTCGCCCAATATAATGGTGTTTGGAGAGATCTTCATGTTCTCCAATGTTTTCAGGAAAGCCGAGTGGGATTCCTGACTTTGAGAGGGTGGTTTGTAGGATGCTATAAACTGAAAAGCAGTCTTGCCCACTGTTAGCTGCACATGAATGGTCTCTGATACTTTGTGCAATGCCACTAACCTGGAGGTGTGGATATCCTTGATAAATATGGAAACTCCCCCTCCTTTTGTGGTTCGGTCCGGGTTTTGGGGTCGAAAAGCATGATATGAGGTATAGCCTGGTAGTGCTGGGGTGCTCTCTGGAGCCTTGAACCAGGTTTCTGTCACTGCACAGATATCGATGTTCTCCATACTGAGGAGAGCTTTGAGTGTGTGCATCTTGAGGTTAAGACTTCTGGCATTTAGCAGCATTACCCTTAGTTTCTTGTTCCTTGTGCTGTCTATGGGGTGGGTTTGACTTTTGAGCCTTGCCTAAAAAAGGCACTATGGGGTGGCAAGAGCCTTTGCCAATATCCGAAAGCCCAGTGGTGACAGGTGCAAGCCGTCCCTAGCGAAACAACGTGGCTTGTCGAGCATGTCATCCCAGGCTGACAGACACTGGATCCCCTTTGAATGACACCAAAATTTTAGCCAATTGTTAAAATCGATCATTTTGTCTTTGTACTGTGGCATCATTCTAGGTGAGGGTAAGATGCTGCTCAAGGTCAGGGTCATACCAGCCTGGGCTACATGATCAGAGAGCTCCTCTATGTCTCTTTTCATGTAGTCCAGGGAGGTACGCTTCAGGTCATTCACACCAGCATGTACAATGACTGAGTCATATTTGTATTTGCTTTGGAGTGACCTGAGTGCTTGCATTATGTGTCAGATCCTAGCACCCGACAGGCAGCTCACCGTGACCTTCTCTTTATTCAGCCTGGTGAGTGGGACATCAGTGTGTCTGACAATAGAGTCACCTATAACAAGAGTATCAGGTGTGTTATTCAGCCTTAAGGGCTGTGGCTGCTTGGCACACTGACTTTGTCGGTTATGTGTTGTGTGTGTTTTGTTTTGAGGTAGCGTTTACTTGGATGTCTGCTGTGGAGTTCTCTGTTGCTTAGGTAGATTTTTATTTAGAGCCTCTGAGTATGTTTTTGTGTATTTATGTGTTTGGTTCGCTGATGTGGTGGGACTATGTGATACTGGAATTGTGTTGTGTGAGGTTACCTTCTCCTCCTGACTGGTTACACCAGTTTTGATATGAGAGAGCTCTCCAGTTTGGCTAAATAGTTGCATCTCACATATATTTGAACCTGTTTGGAGGAGGAGAGGGTTGTCCGTGTACATGAGACAGTTGTAACATTGCCTCAAAATTCCCAGATTCACCAGCTGGACTGGAGAGGAAACCATTGACTGACCTTTGGACATGCTAGAGTAATAGGGAAACTGAATTTAAGATGGACCAATAGAGGACAGGGTAATCATAGAGAGTATAAGAGTAAGTAGTGCTTCTGCTTTAATAGTGCTAACTTGTAGGATTACTTAATTGGACCAGTAAAGGGTCTTAGAATGAGAATATGGTATTTAAATTGAGGGATAGAGCAGTTCTAAGGGAAAAAGTGAAGAGCAGACTTTGTGGAGGCAGAAATAGTTTAAACTCAATTAGACGGCGCTGCCCGCTGTTGCGTTATGCACACAAATGCGCAAAACTGCGCAAAAGAGGGTTTTAAGAGAGGAAGATGAAGGAGTTTTGGAATTGACCCAAAATGGCCAATAAAACTACAGTTTAAGTCAGTAACCACTCCCACAGGGGCAGGCAGGCTGCTCAATGTTTTTCACTGCCACTGATCAACAGAGAGACTTCCCTTTAGCCCAAGCAAAAAATGGCCTCACAGAAACTTACAAACAGTTCAAGAACAGCAAGCCTGTAACTGAACTTTTTTTAAATCTCAGAAAAGTGGGAAAAAAGCAAGATTTTTTTTTTATTTTTTTGTTTTTTCAGAGATAGCAGAGGTTCACAAGTATCAACAAGTTATAACAGTGCAGTAAATGACCCCACACAAGAGTGCTAGGCCAAAGACAGATAAAATGCAAGTTTTGAGAAAAAAACGATTTTAAAAATAAGTGCAAACAGGAAATTCAGTAAACAGCTCTAGGTTGTGCTCTAAATACAGTTACTAATGCAGAAATCAAATTTAACAAGCCAGAAAATGCTCAAAATAGGTGGCTATGCATAAAAACTTAGCAAATAAACAGAGGAAAAATACTTAAAATCTCAAAAGTGGCTCCTTTCTTCTCTCAGCATTTTCTCCTCTTGGTGGGTGCTTCACCAACAGCCAACAAGCCTGAAAAGATGCCAAAACCACGAGGCAACCAGGTTTTAAGAGAGGAAGATGAAGGAGTTTTGGAATTGACCCAAAATGGCCAATAAAACTACAGTTTAAGTCAGTAACCACTCCCACAGGGGCAGGCAGGCTGCTCAATGTTTTTCACTGCCACTGATTAACAGAGAGACTTCCCTTTAGCCCAAGCAAAAAATGGCCTCACAGAAACTTACAAACAGTTCAAGAACAGCAAGCCTGTAACTGAACTTTTTTAAATCTCAGAAAAGTTATCATGTCAGTGGCCCTGTAGTGCACCTGTTTGTATGTTCTGCCATGGCCACCGACAGCACTGAGGTCTTGTACAATCTTCTGCCATATTCTCATCCTCCATGCCATATCTCCCCATCCCTTTTCCAGGTGAAAAGCACCACTTTGCCAAAATCCATAAAAAATTACTTGATTTTTGGCATTAGTGAAGGTGGGTCTCCATAGATCAACATGCCTGAGTGACATACTTGTAGGTGTCCTAAAAGACAACAGAAGTACAATACATATAAGTATCATATAACTACAAAATAACTGTTACCAGATAAAAGAGAAAAGGTAGCTAGTCAATATTACCCATTAGAGAAACATAAAACAATCTAGAGATGGGAAATAGTCACAATAGGCATGATGCAAAATAGAGTAACAAAAGCAACATGTCCTTGTTTGTTCCATAACATTAACTCATCTTTGCCCCCCCCCCCACAAAAGAACAGGCAAACCAATTTTGCTAACAAAACATATTTAAAATGCCAATAGTGCTATCAAAGGACCTGTCTGTGAAACATTTGTACATATTTATCACACAGCATTCCATTTTCATTTATTGTCAATCGTGTGTACATCTGAAATGGCTTTACAAAAATACCCATGACATCAGTACTCTTCTAACTAATGCATACAGATAAACTTGTAAAAGCCTTTGTTTCACATTATTCTTAAATACATTCCAGCATATGCAGTATGTAGGTTACAAAAATGGCAGCATACCTACTGAAGTTCAGTACTCCTATGTACAGACATATCCCGAAGAAAAAGCATTTTTGCAGTCTTCCAAAAATATAACTCTCTTCACCATCAGTTTGGCTAGCTACAAGTTTGCCTTTTTGTAATGTTGTAAATTATTAATGGATTGCATCTTTCTTTGTCTGTGTTTCATAGATACTAATTACAGCATACGCAGGTGAATTGCATGCTAATCAACCAATCCAACATGGTGGAGCTATTCAACTAGCTTTAAAGCATCCATGTAGACTCCATGCTGGTTTTTCCTGCAGATGTCAAAACTTTTGGAGTACAGACATGGGAAGTCCACACAGACAGAATGTTAAAGGCTGCTGCTGCTTTAATCCATTTGAATGTGCAATCCTGCTGCTGCTAACAATAGGCCTAGGCCAAGAAGGAGAAGTGTTTTCAGCCCATGTTTAACTCATCACAATCTACATGACATGGAAATTGTTGAGCACTACAGGGTAGAAAGGGACACACTACAGGAACTCTGTGACTCTCTGCTGACCTCAACTCAGATCAAGGGCCAGCCGAGGGGAACCCATCCCAATGGAAACTAAGGTATTTGTAGCCCTTAGAATCTTAGTTACAGGTAACTTTCAGAGACCAACAGAGGACATGCTGGGGTGTCACAGGCATCTGCATCCAGGATCCTCCACCAATTCATGGGATGCTATGTTCAAACATGCCAGTGAGTACATATATTTCCCCATAGCTCTGAGGAGAGGGCCAGAAATATGCAGCAGTTCTATCTGGTAACACACTATACTAAAGTACTTGGTGTCATAGATTGCACTCATGTAGAAATTAAGGCACCACCTTGGGAACAGGGTAGGCTTTACATAAAAAGAGCTACCACTCTATCAACTGCCAAGTCATGTGTATTGCCAAGGGAATCATCTTGAATGTGTGTGCTGGCAACTCTGGCAGTTACCATGACCCACATATCTGGCACATCTCCCAACACAGTAACAGATATTTGCTAGGGGGCATATTACACAGGGTCATTTGCTGAGTGATGCAGGCTATGCACTGGAACCGTGGCTGATGACACCCATCAGACATGCATACACACCCACAGAAGAATGCCATAATGAGGCAAACACTCAAACCAGACATATCATAGAGCATGTGTTTGGCCTGCTGAAGTTACAGTTCTGGTGCCTTGATACACCAGGGTGAGCCCTGCAGTACAATTTACTGACATGTACATAAATCTTCACAGTATGTGCCATGCTACACAACATAATCCTGAGAAAACTGCTGAAGCATGATCAGCAACAGGAAGGGGCTCACATCCCACCACCAATGCCAAGGTCACCACAGCCCTAGGTAGGTGAGGAGTCAAAGGGGGAACCACCAGCTGCTGTGGGTGTAGGCAGACATAGGTGTGCTCAGTATACACTTACACTGGTTAAGAGACAACACATAACACACTCAGTCACCACCTAGAGGCCTAAAACCATCCTTCTACTCACATACATATAGCAACATTGATGCCAGGCAACTCATTCAACCTTTTGCCTCCACATATATTGGCTGTGTACTGCTTGATTCAGACGAAGTCAGCCCTGAACTAACACTGTGGCAACTGCTGCATTTACAAGGTAACTTCTGAACCTGGAGAGTATTACTTAATAACATTATGGCATATACTTGTATTTCATCATTTGGTACAGTAAGCAAGTAAAAGATGGGATATTTGTATGGAAATTACCTTAACATGTGACAGAAGAGACTTATTTGACTTATATGTGTCCATTAATAAGTAGTAGGCCTCAGGCATCAAAGATTCACAAAGTCATACCTCTCAGAAATACTGATGGTCACTGCATGCCCTCAGTTTAGCACCATGCATTTGTACTGGAAAATCATTAAAAAGAGAAGGTAGAAAGTAATGATACACATTGTAGTTTGTGACTTCACAACCCTTACAAGATCACAGAATAGGCAGGATGCGAAATAAGGAGATTAACAAGAGCATATCCTTATTTGTGCCATAGCAGTAGCTTACTTTTGCTCCTCCAAAAGAACAGCCCCTTCTTGTTTGTGCCATAACAGTAACTCACCTTTGCTCACCCCAAATCAACAATCTATGCTTGTTTGTGCCATAACAGCTTTGCCCTCCTCCCTCAAAAGAACAATGTACCTTTGTAAGTGCCATAACATTAACGCACCTTTGCTCCCTCCAAAATAACATTCTGTTCTTGTTTGTTCCATCCAATCTGACCTTCAGTTTCTGGCAACCGCTTATCATATTATTCCCAGTTAATAACCTCACACATTTTAAGGCAAATTATATAGAATGGCTTACCCACTGCATGTGTCAGAGTACTGCTAGGATAACTGATGAATGCCCAAGAAATACAGAAATGTAAGACAGAGCTGTATATTTGCAAGAAATAATCATAACAGATTATCTGATCACTAAGTGCACTACATCCAAATATAATAAATGTAATCTCTGACTTTTTTGGTGATAATAAATGTAATAAATGTACAAATAATGGCTTATGGTTTGATATCAGTGTACATTCTGCTGTAGTTGGTTGTGTGAAGAATTATGTCAGTTCCTTGCTGTAAAGCTGTTTGTGTGACAAAGAGGGATAAGGGCCCCACCTGTTTTTCGAAGGTGTATTAGAATGACAGTTGAACTCCAGACCTGTGCAGAAATATCTCATGTGTACTAGCATTTTCTACTGTGTATGTCATAGATTGCTTTTAATCATTTCAAGTATTTCTCCCTTTTTTAGTGGATAGGTAGACCAACCAGAAAGCAGACAGACAAAAACAGAAACCAGGTACAGTCAATCACTGCATTTGCATGTGGCAGCAGGTATAAGTGTAGGGCTGGTGTACAGATGGTTCTGGGTTCTAGTACAGAATTTGCTACCTTTGTTTTACTGTTGTGACTTTGCAATTTATAGTAATGAACTAAAATATGAGCAGCTGTTATTTCAACTCTCTTATGGCAACAGGTGTTAGTGTAGGACTGCCACGCAGATGGTCTTGGGTTCAAATACAGCATATTTTGTGCACTTTTACTGGTGTTCCACTTCCCATTATGGTCACTCTCACTTATAACACTTCACATAGAGAACATGATATTAATTATATGTATGAGGACTGAGATATTAATATCATGTCAGTTATTTATTTATGTATGATGGTGAGTACACTGTGTACTATAGTCCTGTAAGTATATTCATGGACTGCCATGACCTTCACATTTGTCAAAAAACATATATACAACTGTCTGTACATCAAATAACCTTGAAATTGCATTGCTTGCCACTGTTGCTCACCACTTACCATCATACACATTTGCACAATGGTAAGTGGTGTGCAACAATTTCAAACAGTAAATTTGATAACTGGAACTGTCAGGAAACCATAATTCTCCATTGCTATTGATCCATGATAGACATGGCAGGCGTTCATGGAGAAGGTGCGTGATTTAGGGCTCAGAGATGGGGTGTCCAGGATTCCAAGATTATTGTTGGACTCCTAGAGAAGCACCACAGTGCCAGGTTGCTGCAGGAGGACTATTTTGGGTCCCAGTATAAGTCAGAGGCTTGGTATAGTTTGACCCGGGCTTTGACCAGTGCCACTGGTATCCCCACAGTGATGAACAATGTACAGCATTGCAACAACCTCCAAGGAAGAGGGGTATCCTCAATGCTTGGATCGAGGAATTTCGGATGGAGGACATCCCACAGATGTACAAGTATCAACTACAGAGAGTACTTGTAAGGCTTCAAAGCTGAATATAGGAAGACTGATATCCATCATGGTATTCTGTTCTGTTCTGTTTTTTTTCCACAGCTGCCATGGAGTGGGAGTAAAAAGTTAGGACCCATGGTGCAAGATTGGCAAGGATGAGGGAGGAATCTGGTATGTATTTTGCAGAAGAGTAGTGTTACTGTAGTACTAAAAGTTCAAGATAGCTTGTTTGGTATTTTATACAGTTGCATCACAGTGAGTATGCATATCTCAGCTGTAAAAGCACGTATGCATATGTTAGTCTGTAGCACAAACCAAAACTACAGTGTTATACTTTAGTCAGAGTTGGTGGGTTCAAACTACACTTTCCAAGTATACAATACTGTTAATTCTTCAATTATGCAGAACTTAAAGGTTTAAAGTAAAAGCTCTATACCAGTGGCACACACCCTGCTGTAAACTGTAATCTGTGTAATTGGAACATGTATATGTGCAATATATGCACATATAAAGGAGCACTTGGTGTAATCTGTAGTATAGTGTACATCTGTTATAAGCTGCTATTCTTAAAAGTAATAGTTATCTATTAGGGGGTGGTAGTCTTAAGAGTAAAAGTTAAGATAATAGAGTCAAATAATTGTATTAATGCATTGTGTGCTATATATGAAGGCACTAATCTTATCTCCCCAGGCCACCTCTGAAAATGGGCTTCTAACCCAGTTGGACATTCCTGGTAAAAAATGTAAAATAAATAAAATCTTTTGTTTTTTTCTCTCTCTCTCACCCCAATCCTTATCTCTATCTCTTTTTTTTGTTTATTTTATATTATTATGTCGTCAAAATGCGTACTCATGCATATGTACCACATCACAAAATGCTCCACAGCAGAGTGGGCTAGGACTGCCTCGCAGGATTGGCCTGTCCCCACACCACCGGCCCAGGCACAGTTGCCCAGCACATCTGGGAACCAACCTGACAGCACCACCTCTGCTGCACTTGCACTACCTATCCCCCAGGTAGTTTTGCCCCAGGGGATAGTCCAGTGGTTCCCTCCAGGAGCAGTGGCAGAGCTGGTGAGTTTATCACCCATGCTGAACTGCCAGGGATGGTGCTTAGGGTTGTGTGATGTACTGATGGTGCACATTTATACTGGATGGAGGAGCTGATCTCCCTCATTTAACTTAGGGCCAGGAGGAGGAGAAGGAGACATCAAGTGTTCCAGTCAGTGGCAGATTCAAGTGACAGAGATGACAATCCAGTGGGTGAGGCTCGATTCTCACTGTCACCCAGCTTGACAACCTTTGATCCTGGGTGTCCCCACCATCACACCATACCTGGTGTCCACTGAACTCTTGTGCCCATCACCATCCCTCTGTCTTGTCTTGTCTGTCTGCAATTACTTCCTCACCTACCCAACTTACCAGGCACAAACCTATCTATATACCTTCCCCAACATTCCTCCCTCTTAAATAAATAAATACATACATATATACATACATAAATAAATAAAAAATGGGAGCCTGTCCCACAAAAAAATAAAAAGTAAAAATAAATATAAAATAAAATTGTCCCATACATTACTCTCCATTTTGCACACTTGTCTTCTTGACACTTGGTCTAATTGGCTATACAACATAAATATTTTGTGATCACCCCTCTCTCTCTGGAGGTGACAGTCCAAATTCAGGTAATATTCTGCATATATTATCAGTTTTTACTATTGAAGAAATTAATAGCTATGGTTCTTTCCTACCTCCCTCCTGCATGTTCCTGTATTGCTTTCCATTTGTTCCTCCCCCTGTTTGCTCCCCATTTCACCACTCTCCTATCTTGCCTATTTTTTTTTTAATGCATTATTTTGAGATGGTGTGCATTATGCACCAACAGTAATACAAAAGAACTTAAAAGTGTTAGATTCAGTTGTATTTGAACTTAATACCATCTGGCCCCAAAAAGGAATTTATCACTGGATGAACTGTATTAACACATGCCACTACAGAGTCATTTAAGTAGTTATTTTTTTTTCCCAGAGACTCAGTACTAACTGTCAGACTTTAGCAATGTTGCCACTGGAATACTTACATGACATTCCCTTATGTACTCGTCATTTTTAAGGTCCCTTTTGCCAGTCATACAACGTCATGTAAACAAGATGAGCACAGCCAAACCTTCCATTCTTTCCTCCATTGCCCATGATTGTGCTAAGTGCCATATCATAAAAATAATGGCAAAAAAATAATAAAATAATAATAAAAAACTACAAAGAAAACACAATTTGCGCACAAATTAAGAGAAGGTTGGATGTTAATGAAACAGAACCTGTGAATTGGGCATTGCTTAATTGCATTTCCAACCTTGACAGATGTACATGTAACACTTTATAAGTCTAACCTGACACACCCAGCTGATGTAACCATTCACATTTGGCATCCATACACTGAGCAAGTGCCTGCATAATGTTTACATCAGATACACTGAGGCAATGATTTGGGATTCAGCAACTCCAATGAGATCTGATCTCATTTGCATCTTCACCATGCTGACAGCCCTGAATCTACACCAGAAGGCAACTGTGTAGCTAGGGAAACTGAAGGGGTGCCAAAATGTTTATGTGTTGAACACAAAAGAGAAGATATTGCTTTCAGATATATCTGCACAGAGCATTACTAATTGTAGATGATACACCCGCATTTCATCAGCTACATATTTCATATGCTGACATGTAACTATGAATAGTCTGTTTTTTTATATTTATTTTGATTAGCACGCACTTTTGCTCTTTTATCTGTCTGCATTATTTCCAAGTGTACTGTTCATTTGAGGTAGGCGAGCAAAGCTGCAAGGATTATGTTGCTATTGTTGCAGTGTTTTTGTTGCATCCAGCCTACTGCAACATGTTAAGGTCAGTTCTGTACAAATCTTACACAATTTACTTTTTATTCTGTCCATGTAGACTCCTTTCTGTGGCTGCATTCCAAAAGTTTCGGAATTCATGGGGAACATCAGCATGGAGTCTACATGGTTGAATTACTTCTGAACATTGTTTCTTTGCTGATCCTTTAGCATGATTAGCAGCCACTTATGCAGTATTAACATGCCACAGTGTTTACCTTGTTTGCACAGGGGTGCACACTGCTACACAGCACTTTCTGAATTTAAAAGTTTCCATGCCCATGTGCACATCACACAGTGACACACACATGGTGGAAAAGCACTGTGTGGGCTTTATTGAATCCCACTGTATGAGTTGAGCATTAACAGTACAAAATGTGTGCATCAGCTTTCTAAAGCCTTTGTCATACTGTCTGCTGTAATAGCTGCAATGTGAGTAGGACATGCCCTCTTCCTTATTCCCTTTGACAGTCTTCATATCAGGCACAATGCTTACATGCATGCTTTGAATGATATGCTTGATAAGTACAGTGAACAAATAAAACAATACAAAGGCACTGCCATTATTCATTTATTTCTTTGGTTAGTTAGTTTGTTGTTCATTTTTGTTTAGGAGTTCTTTTAATCTTGACACAATATTTTTCCATGTTTATTAGCTTCACAGTGTTACACGTAACAATACAACAAACACTACTGTTATACAAACATCCTTTTCCAAAGCATTACATAGGCAAGTACTATAAAAGTTTATGTTGACAGGAATGTCTTCTGTTGGGGATTTCCAGTGTCTAAAAATTATAGCTGATGGTACACAACAGATACAAAACCCAATTTTTCTCTAATCCAGTTAGGCCTTTTCCATGTGATGTTATATCCATGTCCCAAAGCATACCTTTCTGATATAAAATCCCACATTTGCACTTGCTTCTCACCTTTCCTATAACTAGTCTAGTCAAGATACAGATTTGCTTTATCCAGGACTGTTTGTAAGCTTCTGAGCCCCCCAAGACTTTCTGTGTCAGAGGGAAGCCTTCTAGCTTGTGAGTGGGAGTGGTTAGCACTAGGTAGCCTGTCTACCACAAGAGGAGTGGTTTCTGGCCCAGAAATTGTAGTTTAATGGCCCTTTGGGCAGTCTTTCTATCTTTTTCAATTTCTGGTTTAAAAGCCCATGCTTGCACTTGTTTCTCACCTTTCCAGTAACTAGTCTAGTCCAGATACAGATTTGCTGTATCCAGGAGTGTTTGTAAGCTTCGGAGTGGTGCCAAAGTCTGCTCTTCAACTTTTCCCTTAGATCTGCTAGTTCTTTTATCTGCTGCACTTTTACTAGCTTATTAGTCTAACACTTCACCAGACTTCTTGTAGCAATTATTGTAGCTCACAAAAGTGCTACCAGCACTAAATGTTCTACAAGAAAACAGCTCCAGTACTTATTATTAATGGCCACCCATCCAGGCATGTCTAAAGGTCAGTTCCCTGTGCTTTTTCCTATTAACCTGGTGAACTTGGGCATCCTGAGGCAATCTAGCTACTGCCTCATCACAGAAAATCCTCTCCTCTTACCTCCCAACACTCAGACTTGTGAGAGATGCACTTATATATCCAAATTGGAAGTGACGCACTCTCCAGCCAAGGCCAGAATAGCTGGTCAAGAGGAGAAGGTCAACACTTGCACCACACTACATGGAAAACATAGCCCTCCAGAATACACACCAGCAGTGCCTTCACATAAAAAAACCCACACCCACCTTTGTGGAAGCTCTTAATAAAAATCTATCCAAACAGCAGAGACCTCCAAGGGAGAAATGCACTCGGCCACCACAATGCAACACTAATCGCGCGGTACATAACTCTCCTAAACTGTGTGCCACTCAACCAAAGCCCCAATACAAAAACAGAATGCCCAGCATGCTAGTCATAGATGAGTCGATAGTGAGGCACACTAATATCCCACTCACTAGGTTGAATAAAGAGAAAGTGACAGTCAGCTGCCTGTCAGAAGCCAGGATCCACCACATAATGCATGCACTCAGGTCCCTCAACAACAGGTACAAATATGATTCAGTTATTGTACATGTGGGTGTGAATGGCCTGAGACATACCTTCCTGGAATACATGAAAAGAGACATGGAGGAGCTCTCGGATTATGAAGCCCAGGCGTGTATGACCCTAGCTCTGAGCAGCATCCTACCATCACCCAGAATGATACCACAGTGCAAGCAGAAAATGATTGATTTCAACAATTGGTTACGTTTCTGGTGTCATTCTAAGCGGATTCATTATCTGTCTGTATGGGATGATATGATTGACAGACCTCGATACTTTGTCAGATATGGCCTGCATTTTTCATCCCTGGGCTTCTGGATATTGGCTAAGGCTCTTGCCACCCCTATAGTGCCTTTTTTAGGTGGTGTTCAAAAGACCAAATTGCCACTGTAACAGCTACAAGCAAATGCAATCTGAGGGTCATGCTGCTCAATGTTAGAAGTCTAAATTTCAAAATGCACTCACTTGAAGCACTCCTTAAAATGGAGAACATCGACATTTGTACTGTAACAGAGACCTGGTTCAAGGCAGCAGAAAGCACCCCTGCACTACCAGGCTATATTCATTCCACACCTTTCAGCCCCAGTACTTGGACCGAAGCCCCAAAGATGGTGGTGTTTCCATATTCATAAGGAATGCACACCCCTCCAGACTGGTAGCCCAACATAACACATCAGAGATACTTCAGATGCAGCTAACATTGGGTAAGACAGTGATTCAGGATGTAGCCTGCTATAGGTCCCCGACCATGTCCCAAGACTCACAATCCATGTTCCTAAGCACCCTGGAGAATATTACTGGGGAACTTTAACTACCCCTCCATTAACTGGCAAAACTAATCATGTACCAATACACTTGCACAACGTTTCCTGGAATTCATTAATTCCAATGCCCTGGACATGCTCGTTCTTACCCCCACTAGAGGTAGCGACATCCTTGGCCTGGTCATTACTAACATGGGTGACCATTGCTCTACACCAATAGTCAACTCCTCTCTGGTTAGATCTGACCACAAACTAATCACCTTGGAAATCCCCCCACCCCCCCCCCCCCACACACACACATAAAGGTAATCACCATGAAAAACTTCTCCAAAGCTAACTTTTGGCTCCTAAAAACAGAGGTGGCTAACTTCACGGCACCCATGCAAATGGAGAATAGTTGCATGACTCTGAATCATACACCAATGCACTGTTTGAACACGTACACAAATGCATGGATCTTGCCATACCCAATAGAACCAAGACGCTCTCCTCCAAAAATAGAAAGCCAATCTGGTGAAGCCCTGCCATAAACAAACTCTACAACAGAAGGAGGAAACTGATGTGGAATAAGGTGAAGTCCCAAGAGTGGAAAAACTCCCTTATCAACTTCAACAAAATGTTGATATCCCTCATCAAATCCTCTAAAGCTAGCTATGAAAACAGAATTGTGGCAGATAGTAAAGACAACCACAAGGCCTTCTATAGTTATATAAAGAATCTCCGTGGCAATTCCCAGATTTGCTCTGAGCTACTGCACAATGGTACCTCCTATACCAAGCCAACAGATATTGCCAATATACTAGCAGACAGATTCTTTGCCAACTTTACCCCTCTCTCCCCTCCCAAAGGACCTATCACCTTGACAGTAAATTGCCAGGCACCCTGTATTACTGCTGCACAGGTTAAAACAGCATGGTTCAAGGCCAAGAATACAGCTTCTATGGGACCTGACAATATCCCTGGCTGTGTTCTCCAAGAACTACAGAGTGAACTGGCATCTCACCTGTTCAATTACAGCCTCACCTCAGGCTTTGTCCCTACTGAATGGCATACTGCTACAGCAATCCCTCTCCAGAAAGGAGGAGTGACTACAGACCCTGGGAACTATTGCCCCACTTAGCCTAACGAGTCTGATATGCAAAGCTATGGAGCGCATCATCATGGACCTAATAAACAAGGATATAGGGAATCTCCAAACTCTGGATCCCACACAGTTTCGTTTGTGAAGGGTAGATCATGCCTGCTCAACTTGGTCGACTTCTTTGAGTCAGTCACCAGAGGTGTGGATGAAGGCAAGGTGATTCACACAGCCTACCTTGATCTGGCCAAGGCCTTTGATACTATTCCCCAGTCCGGAATCATAGAAAAACTCAGTAAGCTAGGCATCAACCCCTATATCACTAGGTGTGTTGCAAACTGGCTCACATATAGATCCTACAGTGTGAAAGTAGATGACTCCAAGTCAGATTGCCAACCAGTCACAAGTAGAGTCCCACAGGGTTCAGTCCTGGGTCCTCTCCTGTTTGGTATTGACTTCTCTGAAGTCCAGGCCAACACAGAGGGAATCTGGCTGACAAAGGTCGCAGACAATTACAAGTTGGGAGCTATTATCAATTCTCCAAGTGATGTTGACATCCTACAGAAATGCCTCACTGACACCAACGTGTCAGAACCATGGCCTTAAGCTCAATGCCAAAAAATGCGTTGTCATTCCCTTTGGGAAAACCCGGTTCCCAAGAATTACCACAGCGATGGTAGTCCACTGAACACAGAAGGCATTATAAGAGATCTGGGAACACAGGTTGACAGCAACCTCTGTTTTGACCACCACATTGCCAAAGTCCTTCTATGTGGCACATCTCATTACTAAGGGTTTTGCATCCAGGAAGAAAGAGGTCATTGTCTCCCTCTACTCTCCCCTCAATAGGCCAGTCATTGAGTACAATGCCCATACTTCTCAACCTCTTAAAGCATTAAATGTGGACAAAGCCTAAAATGATGGGGGAGGGGGGAATAGGGACAGATTTTAAATATTGCTCTTACAAACTTAGAAAGTAGATAGAATAGAAGGCTTTGCATTAGCATGAATTTTCTGAAGGATGTGGAATCTTAAACTCAAATATTTGGCATTATTTAATGACTTCAGTTCTCAGCTATGTGCCAGAAGAATACAGATTTTAGGATGATCACACCAAAAATATGAGGCAAAAATCTGGACATTTTGTGAAAATCTGTACAGTTGAGAGGTATGACAATGCCTCATTTGGCATGTACTTCACTAGACACCTGAAACAACTGGAGAGGTCACAAAAGTATCTCACAAAGAGGATTCTAGGCCTTAAACACTTGTCCTATATGGACAGACTGAAAAAACTCCAACTATTCTCTGTCTCATATCGCCTACTTAGCGGTGATCTCTGCTTGACTTACAAAGCCATGTCTGACCCAGGTCTGTTAGAAATGCTACATCTAAAGAATTTCCAATCCCTCCCACACACTCCAGGGACCTCAACCTCATTACCACAATCAACAGAACATGCTTACGGGACAGATTCATAACCCAGAGACTGCACATGCTCTGGAATAGACTTGCCATACATGTCAAACAGAGTACTTCACTGGCCTCTTCAAGAGAAATCTTGGTGAATGGATGGGAAACAGAAAATTCACCACGGGGATCACTCCAGAAGCTCTACTTGACTGAGGCACTGGCAACTAAGGTTGGGTGGCATGATGCCAGGGGAACTCTATGGGCTAGGCTTCTAACAGCTCCAGGGCCATTAGCCTAGTACACACCTATGAACCTATAATAATTTTGAGATTGGCTTCTGAAGTACATAATAGGCAGACTTATGGACTTTTCCCAGATCCTTCTAACTGCCAGACAGGTAAAACGCATGTGAAAATAGTTGGAATCCTCTGTATTACATATCCAACATAGTCATCTTTTGTGCACCGTCCTTTTCCCTGTGAAGGGATGAGGTTCCAAAATTGAATCTTTTTTAAATGAGTAATGTAAAGGGATGTGTAAAGCTCCAAATACTAGACATTTGGGTACATTCCACTCAGTCACATTGACCCACTTGGGTGCCTAACATTTTTCCCATCTCTGCCTATCTGGTTCAAATGGGTCTATATTACGAAATCAAAATGGCAAAACATCGACCGCCATTTCATTTTCTCAAAAATACTGAAGTACAAGTTATGCGAATGGCCAGATCACCGAGTTTTTTTCTAAGGAAAAAATCAGTAAGCCAACTAGACATGACACACCACTTTAAACACTGCAAAATCAGGGGCTTCACCCCCCCACACACCCCAGAATGTGAGGGGCTGTGCCCCCCACCCACCTAACTAAATATACCAACTCTAAAATTGCACTACAGGGAGAAAAGAGCAAATTCATGGTGATGTCCAACCGATTTTTTTCCCTAGGAAAAAAATCGTTAATCTGGTTGTTCGTGTAAAGTGTACTTCAGTATTTTGTGGTCGATGAAATGGTGGTTGATGTTTTGCCGTTTCGATTCCATGCTATAGACCCATTCAAACGCTGTGATACTATACCTCTCTAGGGCTTTATACAGCCTGGTCAAAAGTTTTGTCTTAGTTCTGGGATTTTAGTGATCTCATCCCAAAACACGTTCAAGTTGAGAGGATACTTATCCTGGGTTCTTTGGGATATGTGCCTGTCAAAGGAAAAAATTTCAAAGACCAATACACGTAAGGTTCAGTTAAGGCATATTTAATTACTTGCTGCAAGGAGACAAAAACATGTAAATACAAGGATTTGTCTAACTACTAACAGGAAGTATGCTTATTCTTATACTGTTTTACAAGACATGGCCTTCTATGGCTGACGTAATCAAACACAACTTTCAGTATTGTTCTACAGCAGATGTTACTCAGATTTTCTGCTGACATGACTAGATTTGTGAGAAACTTTTGAGAAAAACAACCTGGCCTTGGTGGCCACTAATCAGTTTACAGGCTTCTATTGTACAGTGTTACATTTCAAGGTACTTTTCTAACTCAGATACAAGCAAATGCTGATTGCAGTTCATATTTTCAAACAGGCTTTGTCCTAATTATCTATAGCTTCTACAGCTGTGTATTTTCGCACAAATGGAACTTCTTGTCTAAGCTTCATACAAGTAGTATTGTTCTATTCATTATTTTCCTAATACAAGCAGAAATCATCTGCTTCTCAGTAAATTTCCAAGGCACAAGCAAGATTTCAGCTAACAATACAAGGTCAGAAAGCATCTGCAGTTTGTACAGATTTATGCAGTATGAAATAGAATAAATGGGTTAACCCTTTTCAAGCTCTAAATGCACTAAGCATATTACTAATACACACATTAATAGATATTTTTCTGACATTTCCCCCCTTTTAATACTTGTATTCTACTTTCAAAATTAGCATAAACAGTTTGTTTTCTTCTCCTAACCTCTTCCACTTAGGATTTGCAGTTAAGAGAATCATTCAGTTTAAACTCATGAAAGCATTTTCAATCTTTTAACAGTTCTTCAAACTCAGTACTTTGATATAAGGTTTCAGAAACTGACATGTCTATAAAATCTTTAATCATTCTTTTCATGCAGGGGATGCCACAACAAACACATACACCCAGTAGGAGCATTCCTACACAAATGGCAATCAGGATGTTCATTAGGATGGTACCCCACCACCAAAACCATTTCTGGAAAAAGTCTGTCAGTGGGTTTGGGCCTGGTTTGGTCATGGCCGACACTTGCTGAATTACCTCAAGATGATTGTCTATCTCATGTTTATAGTCAGGAATATACGAACCACATTCTTCTTGGATTAAAGCTCAAGTACCACCTCTCGCCGCTAGGGTGAAGTCGAGAGCCATGCGGTTTTAAAGCACTACAGTTCTCATAGCATTCAGTTCATCAGTCACCAATTTGAGAGTGGAAAAAGTTGCATTACTCATTACTTTGAGAAGTTTCGACAGTTTTCTCAGCTCCCAGATCAATTTCACTGCTCCATATGCCGGTAATATGCCTGCTCATGATATAACACTATCACTCAAGTCCATATGTGTCAGTCCTTTGCCTATGGAATGATGGTCTTTCCAACGCGCATCGATTTGTCCCACTGGATTTACAGGTTTCTTGACAACATCTCGGACATTTTGAATTTTTCCTCGAGGCAAAACTGCAGTGTGTCTTATGGTCGGAACCAGGTAACCCAAAAAACAACTGCCGGACCAATTCTCAGGTAACCATTTTTTGCCTTTCTGCCACACACAAAATAACAGTCCTCTATTTTAGTAGTAACTTTGCTATGAATATACACTCGCCCTGCATGAATTATAGACAGTTGTTTATAAAGAACATAATTATGTTTTACTTCATCAAGTGTTTTGTGCATCAATCGAAGAAATGAATCATAGTTTGTATTACAATAAAGATCTACATTGTTACCTTTAGTGTAACATTTATAAGGAACAGTCACATTGCAATTGCTCCAACCCACCTGAACAGTATCATTTTTTATAAAAACACACAGTTCCCTTTTGTGGAATAGATAAGTGCAGTGCTATTTTATCTTATGATGTAACGGTTGAGGTATCATAAATCAAGTTCTCCCAGGTCTCATTGACCCCTAGGGGGACTGTAGTCATTAATAACCCCTGGTATGCTGTCGGCAAAGCTGTGCAAATCCAGCAATTCAAAACATTGAAAGTCTCAGCATACACATATTTAATTGCCTGGTAAGTGTTAAAGTTTGGATGCCAGTCTATGAGTAACACTTCACGTTTATTCAGTTCAGTCTATGTGGCTGGGAAAAAGAAAGGCCACAACAAAAAGATTACTGTCACTAGTACAGTTAACAGGATGATTATGCAATACTTCTGAGGAAAGGGTTGTTCTGCATTCCTGTTTCTTCTGGACTCTATCATTTTTACTCTTGGCGTGTGACAAGATTTTTGTCCAGTTCAAAGTTTTTGACTAATTTACAGTGCATCAGGTGGATCCAGGAGGCATGCTCCGCAATTGTAACTGCAGTGGGTGTCGACAGAAGCACTTGATATGGACCTTCCCACTTTGGTGATGCCCAATTCTTTTTCTTTACTGTCTTCACCCAAATCCAGGTTCCAAGGGACACTGCCACTTCTGACGGTCTGGTTCGTTCTTTATCTGAAACAGAATTTGACTGCAACAAATGTTTAGAATTTAACAAGTTTCGCATATACTCAGCTAGTGTACTGTCAGCTTCCTGGTCTGCGGGCATGAGAGATTTCCACTGAAGTATATAATAAGCTCTTCCAAATAATTTTTCAGAAGGAGTCAATCCTTTTGCATTCGGAACAGTTCTCATGCTCAACAGTGCCAGGGGCAGACAGTACACCCAATTTCTCTGCATTTCTACTATTAACTTCCTTAGTTTATTCTTTAAAATCCCATCATGCCTCTCTACTAGCCCTGCAGATTGTGGGTGATACGCACAATGATTTTTTAAAGAAATACCAAAATGTCTACTTAACTGTTGTATGGTCTGGTTTACGAAGTATGTGCCGTTGTCACTGTAGATCCTTTCCGGAAT
Organism: Protopterus annectens; assembly: GCF_019279795.1. Taxonomy (NCBI): domain Eukaryota; kingdom Metazoa; phylum Chordata; order Ceratodontiformes; family Protopteridae; genus Protopterus; species Protopterus annectens. The sequence continues at coordinate 242,933,780 of NC_056736.1, read as the reverse complement.
GCCAAATCTAGGGATAATTTCTTTAACAAGAACTTTGGCCACAGTTGCCGCGTCTGGATTTTTAGTCAAAAAGGCTTCCACCCATCTGGAAAACATATCTACAATGACAAGACAATACTTCTTATTTTCACATTTATTCAACTCTATGAAATCCATACAGATAGTATGAAATGGATACGGTGATGTAGGGAAACTCCCTTGCTTGGGCTTTAATGCCCCTTGTGCATGATGTTTATTACAAACATGGCACATCGAACAGAATTTTTAGAGTAATTTAAGAATCCATAGCTCATGAACACTTGGTTCACTAGCTGTACCATCCCCCCTGTTGAGACATGGCACTGCCCATGGCTCAACAAAGCTGTATATCTAAACAAATTAGACGGCAATATCGGTTTCCCTTCTTTAGAGATGTACAGCCCCTTTTCGAGGATTGCTCCTCGTTTTACCCATCTTTGTTTTTCAACTTGCATAGTAAGTGTCTGCATTGTCTTTAACATTTCTAAGTCTAAAATCTCAGAGGGTTGTAATTCCTCATTCAAAAGAAATACTTCTGAAGCTGCCTGCTTTGCAGCTGTATCAGCTCTTGCATTACCTTTTGAAATCCTGTCCTGTTGCTTGGTATGAGCTGTGCATTTACAAATAGCTACTTTCTGAGGTAACTGAATAGATTCTAAAAGATCCAAAATAAACTGTGCATGATTAATTGGTTTGCCAGTAGATGCTATCATTGCTTGATTTTTCCACTGTTGCGCAAAAACATGTACAGTAGAAAAAGCATACTGGCTGTCAGTAAAATTTTTCACACATTTACCCTTTGCTAAGGTACATGCCTGTGTCAAGGCAATCAATTCTGCTGCCTGTGCAGATAAATTGTGTGGTAAAGATTTCGCTTCTATAACCTCAGTATCAGAAACTACTGCATATCCTACTAGGTTCTGTCCTGCAGGACCCCTTTTGCATGAGTCATCCACATAGTATGTCACCTCGGCATCATCCACGGGAATATCCGTAAGGTCTTTTCTAGGCAGTGTCTTTTGCTCAATCTCCTGCAGGCAGCTGTGTGGTGTGCCATCTGCAGGGGTTGGGAGCAAGATAGAAGGGTTCAAAGTTGTACATCGTTCAATTGTCATATGAGGTTGGCTCAACAATATATTCATACAGGAAAGATGCCTAGCAGGGGAAAGATATGCTACCTTCATTTGCAGTAAAATAATCGCGACTGCATGAGGCACTCTCAATGTGAGAGGGTGGAACAAAACTACTGAGGCCGAAGCCTGTACTGCCATTGCAGCTGCAACTACTGCTTGTACACAGTGAGGTAAAGACCGTGCCACTGGGTCCAGTTGTGATGAATAATAAGCGATAGGGCGTTGCTTGTCCCCATGCTGCTGTGTTAACACTGATGTCATATAACCTTGCTTACAATCTACAGTTTGGAAAAAACGTTTATGATAGTTTGGTAATCCCAAAACTAATGAGGACGCTATTAACTGTTTCAGTTTGCAGAAAGCAGATTCTGCTTCTGGTGTCCATTGTAAAAAATCCTGTTCTGCCATAGGTTTTTATAAATCAGGTTAGTCAATGGTGCAGATTCCAAGGCATAGTTTGGAATCCAGCTCCAACAAAAATTAGTCGTACCCAGGAAGGACATCATTTCCTTCTTGGTAGTGGGTTTTGGTGCTTGCAAAATCACTACTTTTCTGTCCTCATCTAATGTCCTACCCTCCTTGGATATTACATATCCTAGGTATTTAACTTGTTTTTTCCAAAGCTGCAGTTTATTTTTGTTTACTTTATGTCCTTCAGTGGCTAAATATTGTAATAGCGCTATGGTATCTTCTTTACAATCTTGCTGGGTGGGGGCCGCCAGCAGGATATCATCAACATAAAGCAAAATCTGGCTACCTCTTGGTGTGGTAAATCCCGCCAAGTTGCTTGCCATTTCTTGTGAGAATATTGTTGGACTTTCACAATACCCCTGTGGTAGTCACGTATATGTATACCATTTCCCCTGAAATGTGAATGCAAACCAATACTGGCTGTCAGGGTGTATCGGTATAGAGAAGAACGCACTGCTGATATCTACCACAGAAAAATATTTGTGTTGAGGTTTTAAATCATTCAACAGGGTGTGTGGGTCTGGCACCGTAGGTGCCCTTGGTATTACTGCATCATTTACAGCTTGTAAATCTTGCACCATACGCCACTCTCCATTCGCTTTCTTAACAGGAAATAAGGGCGTGTTACATGGTGAATCAGGAGATACCACCAGTACCCCTTCCTTAAGTAAGGCTGCTATAATAGGTTTGATTCCTACCTCTGCATCTTTTCTTAAGGGATACTGTCTTTTTTGTGGTCTAAATGCTGACTTTGGTTTTATAGTAACTGGTCCCGCTGTATGAATAAGTCCTACATCTGATTTTCCTGTTGACCAGAGAGTTTCTGGTATATTCTGTAAGGCATTCTCTTCCTCCTTCAATAGGAGTGCTAATCAGCTGTCCTTGCTAGACTGCAAGTGTACAGCTGGGTGTGTCTGAGTTATCCAATTCAACTTCTGCATTTGTATTCCCTGTTCTGACAGTTTTAACTCTGCCTGTTTTTCCCATCGCATAACTTTTTCTCCTAAGTCTACCCATTTCACATTCTTGTCCTTAGTTAAGCTAACATGTGGTAATCGGTTAGATTTATAGAGTGCGAAGAACTCCTGGGGCAATGAACAGCTGGCTACACTGTTCCCTTCCATGTCCCAGTACAGACTACATAACATCAATCTGTTTGCACGATTTTTAAACAATTCTTGCTCATATTCCTTATCAGGTCCTGGTGTGTTACAATAATACAGAGTACAGTGCAACAAATGTTGTTTATCCATGTCAAGGGAGGGGAACTTGCTGATGGCTACATTCATCAACTCTTCGGTCACTGCCCCTGGACCAGTCGTAACCAAGTCCTGGCTGTACTAATAAAATATTTTACCCTCCGTTTGCAGTGCAAAGGTATCAATTTGTTGCTGTGCTTCCATACCCTGCATAGTCAGAATTACTGCTATACCAAATAGCTGCATAAGGTCTCTGCCCAAGAGGTTTACTGGGCATTTTGCAGAAACAAAAATTTTGCTTTTCTGGGTCAATCCTGAAACAGGATCAGTTATCACAATATTATGGGAGAGGGGCTCCAGATACAGCTGTCCATTAGCTGCTTTCACTAATATGTAATCAGGTGTCTCTGAGTTCTCTGGCAGTTTGGAGGGATGTATCAGGGTCCGTGATGCCCCTGAGTCACACAAGAATCTGACTTCCCTCCCTTCTACCAGGAGTGTAACTTCTGGTTTTGTGTCTGCTAAATAGAGCTCTAAGCTCAATAAAGCCAAATCTAATATTTCATTTTCTTCACTATCCGTGATTGCCTGCACTTCCTCTATTTCTTCTGTCACAGTCTCTACTCCCTCTATCACATTCTCACTTGTCATCTCTCTGCTATCCCCTTCTAGTGATTCCTGACTATCATACAGTCAGTCCTCACCCTCCTTATCATCTGTGGTTGCCTTCTTGTTTTTCTTGAAATCCCTTGCCAAGTGTCCATCTTTACCGCATTTAAAACATTCACCCCTTTTCTTTCGTCCTTCAAAGTCCTCTGATCGCTGATCAGATTGTTTGTTTCCCTGGGCATTTCTCTTTCCCTTTTTTCTGGACTGTACTACATAAACTTCTGCTCCATCCTCTACAGAAAATACTTGGGCTTTTTTTTTCTTTTTGCTATTAAAATGCCTTTCGGCATGCCTAGCATATTCAAGTAATGACTATAACCTGCTTGTACGATGATCTACCATGTGCTTTGTAATAAAGCTGCTTATGGGTGCAATACTGCCTTTCAAAAATGCATTTTTTAACTGCTGCTCATATGGGGAATCGTGTGTCTGATCTTCAGGAACCTGCATTCCACAGTGGTTATTAAAACATTCTAATAGTCTGGCATAATATCTGTCAATACTTTCACCTTCCTGTTGGATGCATTGATTAATGCAAGTCCAGTCTGCCATAGGCTTCCATTTCTCAGAGATGCGGTCTGTAAGACCTTTCACTCTGTTGTCTAATTCTGCGCTGCTATGTGGGAGGGGCCTGAGCGCAGTGTCACGGGGATTCCAGTCGCCACTAATCATGTGCCAATCTGGTCCCACAATTTGTCTGACTACTTTTTCTACCTCTTCTCCGTTTAAATTATAACTTAGCCTCATTCCTTGCAAATCTTCTAAGAACTTTCTAAAATTAACTTTTGGATGGGGAATTCCCTCAGTGGCTTTCCGGATTTCTTCCGGAGTCCATGGTCTATACACTAGAATAGTCGGGTTCTGACCTTCTTGCCCTGCCTGAGGATTAGGCACTTCTATAAGTGGGCATATTTCTTCTTCACTCATAAATCGTGAATTTCTACCCATTTGATATAACTCAATGTCCCCTTTTGAGTTTCCTGCCCGTGTTCGAGACCTGGTCTCGACGGGATCTCTAATAAACGGTTTTGCTTTTGTAGTGTCTCTACTTACAGTGACAGCAGGATATCTCAGGGGTGGACTAACTTGTTCACTCGCCTCATATTCTGGTAAGGGAGGCGGAGGGGCCGATGCTATTACTAAGTTATTGTCCTTATCTAAAAACATTGCTTTTGAATTATTGTTCTTTTGTTCCCTTCAGTTTACTTCCTCAATCCACCTGTGTGCCTGAGGAATTCCTAATTAACGTTGCTTTTTTACCCGTCCTTTAGAATCGGTCTTAAGCTGTTTGACAAGTTTGACAAGCGAGGATTTTTCTAATTTACCATCAAATTCATACTTATTAACCCATTTTGAGTAGTATTTAATATTATCAGCACGCTGTGACTGCATGTATTTCGCGTCTTCGGTTAACAGCGGACTTTGGGATCTTTTTGTACAATTATTACCCATTTTGTTCTACCCTTTTAATCATTACGTAACTCCTTATTTTTAACGTGGTACCACGGATTTTGTTATCGTCTCTTCAGAATGACAACCTACCTGCTCTGTTTCCCTGATCTATGACAAGACAGTAATCTTTTTGTCCCTGACTTGTATAAACAAAGTCATAACAAAATAAATACAAACCTAGTCCCTGATCTAAAACAGAAAAAAAAAGGAAGATTCACCTTACCTGAGCCTTCGTGATTGATCACCTGGTTTGAGTAAACCCGTCCTTCAGTCGCAGATCAGAAAGTGGCTGGCCTCTTTTGTATGGCAATTCAGTCAGAGGGCTTTTCAACTAAGAAGAACTGATGTGGTTTCTTCCCCGTATGGTTTTAAGCCACCTGGCCTGTCGGATCCAAAGCGAAGTGAGGGTTTCCGGTCCGAAGGACCAATCTGTCAAAGGAAAAAATTTCAAAGACCAATACACGTAAGGTTCAGTTAAGGCATATTTAATTACTTGCTGCAAGGAGACAAAAACATGCAAATACAAGGATTTGTCTAGCTACTAACAGGAAGTATGCTTATTCTTATACTGTTTTACAAGACATGGCCTTCTATGGCTGACATAATCAAACACAACTTTCAGTATTGTTCTACAGCAGATGTTACTCAGATTTTCTGCTGACATGACTAGATTTGTGAGAGACTTTTGAGAAAAACAACCTGGCCTTGGTGGCCACTAATCCATTTACAGACTTCTATTGTACAGTGTTACATTTCAAGGTACTTTTCTAACTCAGATACAAGCAAATGCTGATTGCAGTTCATATTTTCAAACAGGCTTTGTCCTAATTATCTATAGCTTCTACAGCTGTATATTTTCTCACAGCACAAATGGAACTTCTTGTCTAAGCTTCATACAAGTAGTATTGTTCTATTCATTATTTTCCTAAAGCAAGCAGAAATCATCTGCTTCTCAGTAAATTTCCAAGGCACAAGCAAGATTTCAGCTAACAACATGGCTGCTCTTGACTGCCACCTTGCCATCCTACCATTCATTCCAAGTTAAATGTGGGAATTGCACTTCCTAAAGTCACTCAGCTACATGAAACCTAGTACCTTACTCTTCCATAATTTAGTGCATAGTAGTTGTTACTACCTTTTTACTGTTTGCAAAGTATCTGTTCTGTTTTTTCTGTTTTCCCACCAAGCAGTGTTTTAAATAACTTATATGTTTGCTGTTTAAAACATTCTTTAGTGTCTCCTTGCTGTTTTTTTCTGCTGTTTAAAACACTTTTTAGTGTCTCAATACTATTTTTCCATTATTTAAAACGTTTTTCTAGTATATCCCACCTAAATTAGAGTATATAGTAGCTGTAGCATAGACCAAAAAAAAAACTCCAGGAAGTAGGGCCAAAAATCCAAAAAAGAGAAACTCCAAACAGAAAGGCAAAGCAGTTTTAATAACAGTTATGTGAACAGTAAATAAAAGGTTAAGCATTTTCAACTGGAATACTCCCAGGCTTCTTCAAAACAATTCTACATTGCAAAGCGCACTTATTTAAAAGTAACCAGCAATCAGAACCTGCCAATCACTGAATAACACATATTCTAAAACCCCTCACAACCCAAAACTACAGTGTTAACCCTTTACTGCTCAGGGCAAACAGAATAAAATTAACATTGTGTATTAAATGCAGTGATTACAATATGTCCTTGAACAATGCTGTATTAATAACATCTTTCACAATTTAGCAGCCCTCAGTCTAAGGAAACTGTTAATACTAATATAATCATTCAACCCCAAGGGTTTGCCTGCATCCAGTTTAATCTACCAGACTAACTCCCTATATTCTTATCTGGCTTCCCAAGCACCATCCGTGGGGCCATGTAAATCTTGTTCTATAACAAAGGACCTGAATGTGGCATTCCTGCAGTTTTTAATGTGCTTAAACAGTGCACTAGTCTCCTTTTCTCTTACTATATCATATGAGTGTTCATATGCCCGCTTCCTTAAGCACCTCTCCATCTTCACAATATAAAAACTGGGACATACTTCACAGATAACCAAATACACTAGTCCTGTACTATTACAATTATAGTGTCCCAAGGACTTAAATAAAAAGTCTCTTACTGCCAAAAAAATACTCTCCTGGTCAGCCATAAGAGTGCATTGATTTCAAAATCCACACCTAAATGTACCAGGTTTCCTGTTGTTCAGCCTCAAATCAACACAATCTCCCCTCTCAAACATCTCCTTCAGATTCATGTCCTTCTCTTGATAAATCTAGGTTCCTTAGGTATACATTTATTGGTATCTTTGTTGATTGTAAGCACTGCCCAGTATTTCTTAATAATGTTCTCCACGTCTGAGGACATAGCTGAATACATGTGGATAAAAGCTGAGCCAAAATCTCTATCAATCTGCTCACTGGTTGTAAATGGCAAACAGTCCAAACCTAAAAGGGGGTTATATTTCAGCTCCCTTTCTCTAACCACTTCTTCTGTCAAACTGTCTATAAGCCAACAAGGGTACTTCAGTTTACCACATCACTACACATCCTGGAAGCTCTAATTAACTGCCCCTTGACTATCCCTTTCTTCTGTGATAAGGTATGTCTACTGTCTAAGTGTAAATAATTTGAAAATGTGTGTTTTCAAAACATCTTGGATTGGAAGCACTTATTGCCATAATCTTTGTAGATGGTAACATCCAAGTAGTTAATGATCTGTGTAGATGAGTTGTATGCAAACTTTAAAAATTTGGTAATAATATTAATGTAACTCAGAAACTGAATAAACTTATCCCCCAGGTCCCAGCCAAAAAAATAAATGTCATCCAGAAACTTGGTATAAAACATAATATATCTAAACCACTCTGTCTAAAAGACAAATTTCCTTTCCCCCGATTGCTACTCCCCTCTCCTGTTTATAGTATTCCTCATTGAAAAACACAAAATTATTTCTGAAGATGGTCTCCATAAATTCTAATATAAGGTTCATCTGCTGGGGTTCCAGATACTGGATTTCTAATAACAACTTGTGAAACCATTCCAAATCAACAGTAGGAAACAGTTCCACCACATCAATAGTAACTAATTCCAGGTCCTTATTGAACCGGTCAGAGGTAATATTTTTCAAAAAATCTAATTTTTTGATGTAACAGCATATTTAGTATCATCACTGAGAATCTCAAATTTGTGTGCCTTGTAGTCCATGAGATTACTATGGCTTACTCTAAAATTAAGTATTATTTAAAAGACCACCTGCTGCAGGGCACTTTTCACACAAGTTTATATGACTTTTTGCATGTTAGTAGACCACGTATTCCCACCCTGTTTGGAATACCCAAACCACATAAAAGTATGGAGAACCTTACTTTTTGTCCTATTGTTGCTGGGACAGATTCTATTACAGAGCCCCTAGCTTTATATATTGACCACCATGTCAAGAAATTTGTAAACTCTTTGAAACATATCTCTAGAGACTCTTGGATTTTACACAAATCAGATTCACAACTAACAGTATCCTTAGAAGCAATACCCTCATCAGTAAAAGAAGTATCAGGTGTACCAAGTCAATTCTTATTAGACTCTAACATATCAGTACCAGTAGAGATAAAACAGCAAGAGAAAGATGCACAGTACAGTGAGAACCAGAAGCAACAGAAAAAGGACAAGGAGGACTAGAAGGCAAAGAAGGCAGAGCAGACCCCGCCAAAGAAAAAAAAAACATAAGTAAGAATAGAGACAGAAGGGGAGGGCAAGAGACAGAGACAACAGCCTGCACTCGGGAAGACTCCACAGGAGCAGCAGCAGAAACAGAAACAGAAACATCAGAAAGTAAAGTCTGAAAAGACTCAGAGGAAACAGGTAGCAAAGAAGGTACAGCAGGGCAAATAGAATAAACATGACAACAAGAACATAAATGGCATGACTGTGGACAAGCTCTAGCAAAGTGAGCTGTGGAACCACAAAGCAGGACAAGTGGACACCAAGTGAGAAAAATCACCACAAAAAAAAAAAAAAAAAAAAAAAGGCTATCCTGCATACCTCAAAATGCATCTCTGACCAGACAAAACCACCCAAACACACACCAGGCAAATGGAAAAGACCGGAATCATGGACATGCTCAGCCACCCAGGACTCCTTCTCCCCATCCCAAACTCCACCAGCATCAGAATCAAAAGATTTCTTAATAGACAAAAAAATCAGCATACCAAGAAAGTTAATACTCCCTAACTTGTGCTTCTATAGCTATGGAACCTTGCTGGCTAGGCTTAAGTAGGCCCTTGGGCCGATAGCCTAGTACCTACCTATGAACCTATGAAAATACAAAATAAGTTTCCACTTATAAGAAACATCTACTTCAGAAAGCACATAATCAGACCAAGACTGCTGCTGTTTATGTGCAGCAAAACAAGAAACAAAAGTAGAAGCAGCCTCCTGCTCTTCAAAATAAATGTCAGCAAAAGCACCCCTCCCCAATGAATAATAGCACACAAAGACTGAACAGACCTAGACAAAGGTTTCAATAAATAATGCCAAATAAATGTGAAAGAGGCTCGCCTGAAACACTCTGATTAAGCGGTAGGTGGGCTGGATAACTTGGTGAGTGCGGATCCTAAGAAGAAAAGTTGGCTGAGGGTCACTTAGAATGTCTGGCAGACAGCCTGATTGAGATTCTACAGAGGGGTTGCTTACCAAAATCCAGTCAAGGATTGACTATCGTTTGGAAGATTTATCAGTCCTTGTAGAGGAGGTGATGAGTTGGGTGAACCCATAGAGGTTTATATGGTATGATGGATTTTCTGAGGAGCAGTGACGCCAATCAATATTGAAGTCACCCAACAGAATCGTTTCTTGTAGGAGGAAATTGGAAATCCAAAGTAGTATGTTTTCCAGAGTGGGGATATTGTTTCCTGGTGAGTTATAACCGCCTATGATATTAATGTGTTTTTTGGCATTAATTTTAATTTGGCAAAGATAAGTTCAGTGTTGTCAAATTCAGGAATGTTTATGTCTAAGGGGTCTAGAGTTATGTGATTTTTTAAAAAAATAGCTATACTTCTGCCCAGTCTTGTTTTCCTTATTTAACATAGAATATTGTATCACGGATTTGTGATGTCATTGTTGCTAAATATGGGTTTAAGCCAAGTTTCAGTTATTATTAATATATCTGGATATTAAAATGAGAGTAGGGCATGCAGGTCATGAACTTTATTAGCAATACTTCTGACATTCATATTAAGGAGGAGTAAGACACCAGTGTGTCACCTATCAAGCTCTTAATGCATGACATTCAAAACCCAACTTTTCTTGTTAGTGGAGACTAAATAGTGAGAGACACAGATGTCCCACTCACCAGGTTAAATAAGGAGAAAGTCACGATCAGCTGACTGTCCAGTATCAGGATTCATCAGATCACGCATGCACTCAGGTATCTCGGCAACATGTACCATTATGACTCTGTCATAGCTCATGTTGGAGTGAACGACCTGAGATGTACCTCACTGGACTATATGAAGAGAGACATGATTGAGCTCTCTGAGTATGTGTCCCAGGCATGTATGTACCTACCCTTGGGGAGCATATTACCCTCACCTAAAATGATGCGACAGTATAAACAAATAATGATCGATTTCAATAATTGGCTTAGGTTTTGGTGTCATTCAAAGGGGATCCAGTTTCTGTCAGCCTGGGATAACATGGTCAACAGACCTTGTTGTTTTGCCAGAGACAGTTTGTACCTGGCACCTCTAGGCTTTCAGCTGCTGGCAAAGTCTCTTGCTTCCCCCATAGTGCCTTTTTTAGTTAAGGTCTCAAAAACAAAATTGGTGATGTGAAAATTGCCAAACATAACTATAAGGGTTATGTTGCTAAGTGTTAGGAGCTTAAACCAAATGCTGCACACACTGGAAGCATTTCTATCACTGGAGGATGTAGATGACTGTGCAGTCACAGAAACCAGGTTCAAGGCCTCAAAGAGTAAGTAACCCAGTCTTGCTAGGCTACAATGCCTTCCACACCTTCAAACTGCAAAATGAGCATGTGAGAACCAATGGAGGCGGTGATTCTATCTATATTAGACATAAATTCACCTCCTGACTAGTTAGACTGTACAACACCATGGAGGTACTCCAAGTGCAGATTACTGTGGGTAATACTCCATTCAAATCATAACTACACCCACACTCTCTCATCAATATGATAGAGACAATAAAAATACTAAAGACTATCGTCCACATAGCCTGCAAACTAACTTGTTGCAGTGACATCCATCCAAACCCTGGACAATCAACTTCTTTAAACACCCCTACCTCCCAAATCCCCAACCACCCCATTAACTTATTTCATCTCCCCAGAAAATCTAGCGACCTACTCTTATTTAACATCAATATTAGAAGCATCTCCAATAAAGTTCACAACCTGCATGCCTGGCTATTACTATACACCCCAGATGTAGCTGTTATAACAGAGACATGGCTTAAACCTCACATCACAGATAATGAAATTATCCCACCAGGATACAACAGTCTAAGAAAAGATAGAATTAACAGGAAAGGTGGAGGTATTGTTATATTATTTAAAAATCACCTTAAAGTAGAGACTTTAAATATAATACATTCCAACCTAGACAAAGCAGAAACACTCTTTGTCCAAATAAATCTAAATCCAAACAAGCTAATAAATATAACTGGCTCTTATATACCACCCAAAAATAATAAAGTCATTCTCGAGAACCTACTCCAGTGGCCCTCCATCACACTCCAACATGAAACTTTCATCCTGAGAGACTTTAGCATTGATTGGCTAACATGCAACTCTCATGCTCCCACAAATCATATTAACCTTCATGGTTTTACACAAACTATCCAATCTCGAACCAGATTAGACAAATCAACTAAAATAGACCAGTCCACCCCTCTCATTCAGGTTGCCTACCTGATCATCTAAGCGACTATCTAACAACCTTCCTGCTTAGACAACATTTCCACCAGAACAAAGGAACTGTCTATCAAATAATTAGAAGTAAAAAGAATCTTAACCCAGGCAACCTCATCACTGACCTAAAACACTGTAATTGGACACCATTAAAATATCTTGACCAAAACGAAGCCCTCAGTTGTTTTAATTCCACCTTTCTAAACATCCTGAATCTACACACCCTACCCAGAACCATCAGAAGCAAAGCCAACAGTGCTCCTTGGCTAAGTAAGGAAACCAGAGCCCTCCTCAAAACCAGAGACAAAGCCTGGCATCACTGGTGCAAAACCAGATCAAAAGCTAATAAACAAACCTACCTGGAGCTCAGGAATAAAGCTAAAAAACTGGTAAAACTTGATAATGCTAGCTACTCCCATAATCTACAAATAAAGCATCAGCATAATCCTTAAAAGTTCAGGGCAGCCATTAATAAAATTCTCTCACCAGGTAAAAGTAGTACCCCCACCACTACCACCGAAAACACATCAGAAACCATAGTCACACAATTTAACAAATTCTTCACTGATGCAATTCTAGCCCTATCCAACCAACAAAACATCTCTAAAAAACATCCCCCTACAGAAGCCTATATATCACCTCGCAATTGCAACTTATTCCACTTCCAGCCCATCTCTACTGACAGGATTAAAAAATACCTTAAAAACTCAAGCCCACAACACTAGCATCTGACAACTTATCAGCAGAATTCCTACAAATAGCAGTCGGTGCCATTGCCTACCCTATATCCATTCTCATTAACAGATCCATGTTCAAAGCCCTGTCCTTGACATATGGAAAGTATCACACATAATCCCTCTTCATAAAGGAGGGAACTCCACAGAACTGGCAAACTATCGCCCAATAGCTATCCTATCCTCTATAGCCAAAATCCTGGAGAGATGTATACACACCTAATTTATTGACTACTTGCATACACATAAACTCCTATCAGTTACTCTACATGGCTTTCACCCCTATCACAGTACCACCACAGCTCTTATGTCCTTCACCAACACAGTTAACTACCACAGAAATAATGGCATATTTGTGTCAGCCACCTTCCTTGAACTGTCAAAAGCTTTTCACATGGTTAGACACAGTATACTCATCAAAACTCTCTCCAATATAGGCCTCAGTTACTCCTCCTTAGCCTGGTTCCAAAGCTACCTAACCGGCCACCAACAAGTAGTGCTGTGGCAGCAGAAATTCTCTCCACTGATCCCAGTCACTCTTGGTGTGCCACAAGGCCCCATTCTAGGTCCATTACTTTTCTCTATATATACTAACAACCTCCACTCTTCTGCTCCTCATGCATCTGCCATACAATATGCAGATGATTCCACTCTGATCTGTTCAGCCTCTTCCTTACAAGAGCTGCAATCACTTACTCTACTATCTTTTCTAGCAGTTGAAAAATTCCTATCTAACATCCAACTTATTTTGAATCCTAACAAAACAAAACTGCTTCTTTTTCAAACCAACCAGATCCAACCCCTTAGACCCCACCTTTAATATAACATCCACTAACAATACTATAATTTCCACCATAGCTCACACTAAACTTCTCAGTGTTGAGATTGACAATAACTTGAGATTTGATATTCACATTGCCCACACTATTAAGAAAGTACATAAAAATGGGAATGCTCTATAAGAACAAACAGCATCAAACCAAGCAATCAAAAGCCACCATATCTCATACCCACCTCCTTTCCACCCTACTATATGCCTCACCGACCCTCAACAATCTTAGACTAATTTTGCAAAACTAGAATCTTGCTATAACAGCATCGCCAGGTTTGCCACTGACTCCCCATATAGAACACAGCACTGTCTAGCATTAAAGCAGATTAACTGGCTCGAATTTCCTCAACTCTTGCAATACAACCGACTTATGCTAGTTCATAAAATTCTGCATTACGCCGAGAAAACCACTTCCTACAAACCTTACTGCGACCATACTCAAGTAACAGGACTCTGTTCTCAGACAATAAATTCCTTCTTGAAATAACTAAACTGCTCAACACAGCAGGGGAATCACTCTTCTCTAACTATGTATCCAAACTATGGAACTCCTTACTTGCACAAATATCTTCTATCTTACTATTAACACAATTTAAAAAGACACTAAGAACTCACTTTACTTCTAATTGGCTCTGTTCCTGTACTGGTCCAAGCTAGCTTCAATCTTCAGTTCCACTATAATCTGTACAGAAGTATGTTTGTTGTATATAGGGCTATATCCTAGGACTATTACATAACCAGACTAGTCAAATATACATGTTTTATTTTTTGTATGTATTTACTTATTATGCTTTCTACCGCTGTTAATGTCAACTTATTTTTATATATTGTGTTTGTCATAACTGTTTTGTATATTACGTATTGCATTAATTTGTACTGTTGTTTATTTGTGGAGCTTTTCTCCTCAGGCCTCCACTGAAAAAGGACATGTGTCCAGTGGACTTTCCCAGTTAAAAAATGTAAAATAAATATAGTTATAGATCCCCGTCCATAGAACATGATGCACATGAGGTCTACTTGACCAAACTGGAGTCAATCCAAATATTGTCAAACACTAGTCTGGTCATAGGAGATTCAAATTATCCCACCATCAACTGGGAAACCTACTCTAGCCCTAACTCACTAGCTCAAAAGTTCCTTGACTTTGTTAACTCAAATGCCTTGGAACAAATTGTTCAAACCCTGACAAGAGGAACAAACATACTAGATCTGGTCCTTACTAATATGACAAACAGATGAACCACCATAACCGTCGGACCCTTATAAGCTAGATCTGACCACAAATCAGTCACCTTCGAACTGACACTAATACCAGAACTCACAAAGGGTGAAGTCAGACTTAAAAACTTCACCAAAGCAAACTATACCATCCTAGGGGAAGGTATAACAGCATTCCAAGCACCACCCCCAGCCTGAAGTGGTAACTACACCAAAGCTTACACTAAAGCTCTGTACAGTCATTTGTATAAGTGTATAGACTTGGCTGTTCCAGAGATAATCAAAGCTAGAGCCCCAAGTAAAAACAAGTCACCACCTTGGTGGACATACAGCATCAACAAACTTTACAACAAGTGCAAAAAGTTGCTGTCTAAGAAAACTAACCCGAGGCACCAACAATCGAAAAGCACCCACCTCGGCCTCAACTGGCAAATAAGACAACATGTCAAATCCTGTAAAGGTAACTTTGAGAAAAACTTAGCAATCCCAGCCAAGGATAATCATTAGCTCTTTTACAGCTACGTACATAGCCTAAAAGGTAGAACCCAAGCATGTACTGAACTAGTGAGTAATGGTATCACACACAAACTGATCCCACAGAGATAGTAAGCCTGCTAGTGGATAGATGTGATGAAAATTTCACTCCCTTATCCCCTCCAAACATATCACAAACCTCAACCCCAGCTACTCCCAACCCTACATATCTGAAGAAGAGGTCATTAAAGCCTTGTCTAAGGCAAAAAAAAGCCTCTATGTGACCAGATGACATCCCAGGTTGTCTTCTAAACAAACTAAAACATGAACTAGCACCACCATTCAGTACCCTATTCAATCACAGCTTAATTACTGGCATTGTTCCTGTGGAGTGGAGAACTGCAAACGTTATTCCCTTCCACAAAGGTGGCTTAGCAATGGACCCAGCTTCATCTGTAAAGCCATGGAATGTATCATCATGGACCTCATAAATAAAAACATAGGTGACCTCCGAACCCTGGATCTGACCCAATTCAGCTTTGTCAAGAGCAGATCCTGCCTGTTAAATCTGGTGGATTTCTTTGAAAATGTGACGAGGGCCATTGTGAGGGCAAATATGTGCACACAGCATACCTTGACTTGATAAAGGCCTTTAACACAATCCCACACAGGCATTACCTATAAACTTAGCAAACAGAATGTAAACCCATTTGTTGTAAGATGGATTGCCAACTGGCTCACAAACCTGTCACACACTATTAAAGTGGGTGACTCCACATCAACCAGGAAACATGTCACCAGCTGCTGTTTGGTATATACTTCTCAGAAAGTCAGGCAAAAACTAAGGGGATGTGGCTGACCAAGTCTGTAGATGACTGGGTGTAATTATTGAATCCCCAAATGATGTCAGTACACTTCAGGAGGGTCTTATGCAGAGCAACGACCAGTGTCCTAGTCACAGTCTCAAACTGAATGCAAAGAAATGCATCACCATTCACTTTGATAAAAACAATGTCCCTTTATACTATCAAATTAACAACAATACCCTATATATCTATGAAGTGATAAGAGATCTGGGATCACGAGTAGACTGTGACCTTAACTTTGACCTCATGTGTCTACTGTAGTAAGGAAGGCTTTCTATGTAGCATACTTGATTGGCAAAATCATCACCTCTAGAGAAAAGGAGGGTATAACCCCTCTATAGTTGTGACTAATCAAGACTATAATTAAGTATAGCGCCCCTTTCAGCATGTACCATACACAGCACCTCCAGTAATTAGAGAGACCTCAGAGGTTTCTAACTAAAAAAGATAAAGGGACTCCAGCGCATGCTTTACTCAGACCAACTAAAGTCCCTGTTACTATAGTCAGTGTCATATAGTCTTCTTAGAGGAGATTTATGCCTAGCTTACAGTGCGATCTCCAATGCAAACCTAATGAATTTGCTGCACATCCGTAAATCAAAGAGGACTAGAATTACCCATTCCAGGGACCTAAATATGGCCTTTGACTTGAACAGGACCTGCTGGAGGGACTGATATGTCTCCCTTTGACTGCTGCATCTTTGGAATAGGCTGTCAATTCATGTAAAGCAGATCACCTCTATGACACTGTTCAAAAGGAACCTGGACAAATGGATGTGGTACAGTAAATTCTTATCAGAGATAGCAACAACAACCCTCCTGGACATGGGCAGTCATTACTAAATACAATCCTGGGTATTGATTAGTGTATCTATGGTACTACATTGGGATGAAATGATTTGGTGTGAAATGACCTCCAGGTCTATAGCCTAGTTACCTCCTATGATGCAGCATGTGCCTTGCCTATGATGCATGCACCTCATCTCTCAGCTACTGTATTCAACACACTATCACATAAGGGGAATTGTGATGGAGTTGCTGCACCCAAGTAATGTAGGTGGGAATCCCAAATTATAAAGGACACACAATGCTACTAGACCCCAAAACAGACTTCTAACTTCTAGACCCCTCATTTTATTTAACCCCACTTCACTAATAATAACTACTAGAACCCAGAGCATATAGAGAAAAAAATGTCATAGTATTGCAATTTAACAACCACTCTAGCATTTATGACAAACAAAACCATTCTCTCTGGGCAATTAAAAGAGAAGCCAACGACTTTAAACAACAAACATAACATCGCTGCTAGCTTTCCTCAAGCAGTATAAATTGTTGTGGCTAACAATACCCTTCGTTCACTATTAGTCCACCCTTTCAGGTTTTTGACTGTCCAGTTGTTCCCAAGGCCACCAATTACACAAGGTCAACTCTGTTCTGTGCTTGCTCAAGCAGCTCTGTCTCTCTCATTGTAGGACCAGGGCCAAAATACTTCATAGATTGTTCTTGTTCATCTTCTTCTTCTTTCGGCTGCTCCTTTTAGGGGTCATCACAGCGGATCATCTGCTTCCATTTCTTCCTGTCCTCTGCATCTTGCTCTGTCACACCAACCACCTGCATGTTCTCTCTCACCACATTCATGAACCTTATCTTAGGCCTTCCTCTTTTCCTGTTACCTGGCAGCTTCATCCTTATTATATTTTTCCCAATATACTCTGCATCCCTCCTCAGCACATGTCCAAACCAACATAATCTTGCCTCTCTGGCTTTGTCTCCAAACCTTGCAACCTGGGCTGACCCTCTAATATACTTATTCCTAATCCTGTCCACCCTCGTCACACCCAGTGCAAATCTTAACATCATTAACTCTACCACATCTGGCTCTGACTCCTGCCTTTTTGTCAATGCCACTGTCTCCAACCCATATAACATAGTCTCACTACCCTCTTGTAAACCTTCCCTTTCACTCTTACTGGTACTCGTCTGTCACAAATCACTCCTGACACTCTTCTCCACCCACTCCATCCTGCCTGTACTCTCTTCTTCACCTCTCTTCCACACTCACCATTACTCTGAACTGTTGATCCCAAGTATTTAAACTCATCCACCTTCGCCACCTCCACTCCCTGCATCCTCACCATTCCTCTATCCTCCCTCCCATTCACACACATATATTCTGTCTTAGTCCTGCTGACCTTCATTCCTCTTTTCTCTAGAGCATATCTCCACCTCTCCAGGGTCTCCTCCACCTGTTCCCTACTCTCACTACAGATCACAATGTCATCTGCAGACATCATAGTCCACGGGGACTCCTGTCTGATCTCGTCTGTCAATCTGTCCATCACCATTGCAAATAAGAAAGGGCTCAGAGATGATCCTTGATGTAATCCCACCTCCACCTTAAACGCATCTGTCACTCCCACCGCAGACATCACTGCTGTCACACTGCCCTCATACATATCCTGTACCACTCTTACATACTTCTCTGACACTCTCGACTTCCTCATACAATAGATTGTTCTTGTTCATCCTCAGACAAATTAGCCTGGGGCAAATATTTACTTTTGCCAAATAATAAATTCCACCAACAGATTGTCTGCCTGGGAGGATTCAGCAGACTGTGCAGAAGGAGCCTATCTGCTGATCCTGTCTTTATTTCTTTTCTTTACCAGTGACTTCAAATTCTGCTTTGGTGATTGAATCATCTTGTATTTCACTTCTAGTCCTGGTTTAAGTTATGGCTTCTGCATTTCTTCTCCCTTTTTGAGGTACATTTCTGCCTCAGCTAGATAACAAAATGTTAGAGTGTGAGTCTCTCACTTAACCTGTAACTTGGCTGAGAAGAACAGTTCAACAACTCAATGCAGATATGAATGCCTTTTGCTTGCTGAATAGGGACATGCTATAATCTTGAGCAATCCTAACTTCTGCCCCACATAGCTGACACTTAGTACAAAGTTACATTGCAACTCTCATGGACTCCATCTTATCACACAGTTTACAGTTCACTATCATATGCCAGGGGAGGGTGGTAACAGTCTTAGAGTGCATCTGGTATATTCTTTTCACTTCTAGTGGGAGTCACACTTCAGTAGCATTGGAAGGTCCTGTCTAATGAAGCATCTTGGGTTGTCCCCTTTCATCCAGTCCTGTGATGCTTAGATTACCCTGTGAGATAATTTCTCCATATCATTGAGTTTTAGCTCTAACAGGCTTTGCCAGTCTTTAATCCCATCTATTTGTTGAGAATGTTGATCCAAAGCCATCCATTGCAATACTAAGTCATGATGATACCACTCCAATAAATACAATTAAATATTAATAATTCTAAGCATCAGAGAGTAGTTAGACATCACAGCAGATAGAATTTTATTTTTGTTGTCAAAGTCTCCTTTCAGCTGTATCAAAAGTATATAATCTCCAGAAATATATGCATTTCCCAAGAAATATGTTGAAATGTAGCACAGAAGGAAAGGTTATCTGAAATGTGCACCTAAATAAGGTAGATTCTGGAGTGGAGGATATTGCAATGAAAATGGAGTCAAAAATTCATACCAAATAGAAGGAGAAGAAAAGGGGAAGAAAGATGAGGCAAGAAAATGAACAGTGAAGTCATGGTGGATAGAATGAATGGAGTAATGAGATGATGGAGAAACTTGCAAAGAACAGAGACTAGGATGAGTGGGAAATGCAAGGATAGAGTATAGGGAGATGAAAGCTTGTCACTGGTGAACTTATATTAAGTAAACTGTATTAACTTTACTATTACTGTAAGTTATATATAGATGAAAGATACATTCATAATGGAGTATGTTACTAGGTTATAGAATTTCATTCTTTAGGTAATAAGCAGTAACCACATATATTATTATTTAACCAAAATGCTGACATTTTTTTGAGTTCATAAGAAATATATCCCACTTTTATCTCTGATTTAAGAGTCAACACATATTGAAGACCTCAGAGCCTGAACATAAGCTGAGCATACAAACATAATAACTTAATGACTATGCAAAATACTATGAAAGTTTTCAAGGTCACATAATCCCCTCAATGATAAGCCCATAAATACATTATGAAAAACTTGGGAGTTTGCCTAAAAATAGTTTGGAAACATTTTGATGACTATCAAATACGAGTTTATTCCATGTAGTAGCCATGCAAATTCCAAAAGTAAAATTCCCATGCCTTCTTCATGATTTTGCATATGAATTAACCAAGAATTGCAATGTAGAAAAGACTACAGCGGTGAAAAACAATACTAACACAAAAACCATTTCATCTTTCTGTTCAGTAATATGCAAATTCTTTTGAACGTGTGTCTTTTTTCTTTTCCACACTGTTGAAAACGGATCGTTCTACATTAACTTCTTCAAGACTTATCAAATGCAGGGCATTTTCTTAAGCTAATAGCCAAAGCTACCTAAAGGCTTGTGGTTTTCTTTCTAACTGCCACTACTGGTATAACAGGTTCTCACTTTTTCTTTTCTTTTTTTTCTGTCTTCTTTTTCTGGACTCATGATTTATCGTACCGCTTTGTTTCCTCATTGATTCATTTAACTATAGTTTCACATAGTCGGGATAAATCCATTTTTTTGGTTCTCCTATGACTAATAAAAGTGCAGCCAATCAGTATTTAACTGGATGCAGAGATGTGGCACATCATAGTTTTGAGGCTTCAGTAGGTACATAGCTTGTTACTAGGCTAACAACCACTAGTACCCTTAAAAGCCTAGCCACACAACTCAAACCATATGGGTTCAGAAATTCATGGGTGTCTATATGGGGGTATATTAGTAAGGATTTGTGGGGAGGTGTTATTTATGATAGTACTTTCTTACTGACAGCCTCTGTCCAGAAGGGACATTGTGGTTGGGGCCCAACTGGGGGATAAATTTATAATTTCCCATCCAGTTGTCAAGGTTTCATTTGAATAAGGTCAGGGATGAACTTTGTGTCACATGGTTGGAGAGCATATTCTATTGTGCTGGGATCCTTTGTGACACATATCTGTCTCTCCAGTTTGTTCTGTTTATGTCACAAGTGAAGTTCAGTTCCCTGGATCTAGTGTTTCTGTTGCTTTTTGTTTTGCACATTTGCAATGGATCCATCAGGGTTGGGTATGAAGATGCACTGTTAGCCAAACAAAAATCCCCTTTTGGCAGCCTGTAGGAGACTGAATAGAGAGACAGAACCTTTGTGTGATCAGTGTAGGACAGGGTATTCATGCCCTGAATTCTCCTGGTGAGAAACCGTTATGGTTATTGCAACTGCTAAAAGTATCTGGTTAGATATTTGCCAAGAGGGCATAGAATTCATTGACAGGTCTGATAAGGCCTGAGTAGAGTGGTACTATAACTTCGTTAGACCTGGATGCCAAATCCTTAATTTTAAAAAGGTGACAGAAAACTTTTCTTATTATCTTAGCTATTCATCGGGTAAAGGCAAGCTTTAAATCTACATATGTTCCCAGATCCCTTACTTTTTGGCCAACATTTAGGGTATTTTATTGATGGAGTAATTAACTTGGTTTGACATTTTTCCAGAGGGCATTATAATGCATTTTTTGGCATTGAGTTTTAGGCCATAGGTTTTGGCACTAGTCATTGTGTGCATTAAGCCCACTTGCAAGATGTTGGTGTCTTGGGAAGAATTTATAATAGTTCCCAATTTACAGTCATCTGCAAACTTGGTGAGCCAGAGGTCTTGAACGTTAGCCTTAAGTTCCAAGAAAGTATATGCCCAACAGGAACAGACCTAGAATGGAGCCCTGGGATACTCCGCTGGTGACTAGTCACTTTGTGAAGGTAGTCTCACCAGTCCTGACTTTTTGGGTCCTATCTATGAACCAGTTGGCACTCCAATGAATGTTATAAGGATTTATGATAGTTCAGAGAGCTTGCCAATAATGCACAAGTGTGGTATTATATCATATCACATGCCTTAGCCAGGTCAAGTTATGCAGTATGCACTATTTTACCCTTGCCCATTGCTTTGTTGACCCTCACAAAGAAGTCTATCAGGTGTAGTAGGCATGGCCTTAACTTAATAAAGTCAAATTGGGATTGGTCCAATGATTGTAGGTTGCCAATCTCCTTTTTTATCATCTCCATGTTAACTTGTTCCTGTGCTTTACATATTAAGCTTGTTAAACTGATGGGTCTGTAGTTTCCCAGGTCATTCAATGGTCTGCCCTTGTGGAGGGGAATGACTGTTTTGATCTTCCATTCATTTGGAATGTAGCTTGTTTAAAGGTTGAAGATGAAAAGTGCCTCAAGTCATCTGGGATGTTGTCAGAAACCATGGAGGTGATGCTCTTGGATTTATTGAGTGCTACATAGGTTCATAGGTTCATACTAGGCTATTGTCCTTGCTGATAGCTGAGGGAATTATGTTGGAGGAGATTTCACCTGGTGGAACTGTGGGGGAGTGAAGTCTGAGATGAATTTACCATCCAGTAGATTTCCTATGTCATACTAATCAGTGAAGGTGGTACCATTCCCCACCAGTTCAGCACATTGCTGTGTGTTACATCAAAGGGTCATGCCATAGCTGAAGAAGGCCTTTTGATTGTCCTTAGCCTGAAAGGCTATGCTGTTCTCATAGATGGTCATGCTGAGATTAATTAGACCTCTTTGTTTCTTGTCTAGTTGTACAAGAGAGCACTTGACTTTAAGACAGTTGATCTTTCTGATTTTGGACATGAGTTTTCTTGTTTTATTTTATAGACTGCTGATTTGGGTTTATTTCTGGTAGGTAAGGCAGCCTCTGTGCAGCCATTCACATGTTTGTATAGGGACTCTGAATAATTCTGCATAGGTCACTGTGGTGCTGGAGTTAGGGGAGCTTTGAATGTTGACAACATTTTACTTAATAGGATGTAGTTTGCCTTTGAATAGTTCCTTACTGTTACTGGTTTATCTAGATTTTCCAGGATGATTTTAACTTCAGATGAGCCAGCTTTATGATCCAACCTCAGTAGTGAGAATGTGAAATGTGGCGGGTGGGGGAAGGTGCAATGCTCTCCCATGTTGGTGAGTACCAGATCCCGTATGTTTGATCCCCTAGTTGGAGAGTGCACTGTCTGCACCAAAGTGTTTGTGTTAATAAAGTCCAGAAAGTATTGTGCTTGTGAGTTTGAAGCAATGTATATTTCCCAGTCTATACAGGGGTAGTTAAAGTTATCCATGAAAAAGAGTGTTTAATTGGATGTGAGTGCCTCTAGTAGGTTTGGATAAGAGTTGTGAGACTCTAGAGGTGTGGACAGTGACCTGTACCTAAACATGATATGTTGAAAACTTTATTTGTGGTGATTTGCACATGAATGAGCTCCATGGTATCATCCTGTTTAACTGACCTGGAGGAGTGTTTGTTGCTAATGTAGATTGAGCTACACCTGTTTTAACCCAAGTCTGTGCTTCTGTTGGTGTAAATGTGTGCAAGGTACTGTAGTCTTCCAGACTATTCTACTCAGTGACAGCTAAATGAGTCTTCTAATGCCAAAGCTTCCAGTTTTCTAGCAAATTCTCTTGCAGGTGGTGCAGTGGTGTAGCTGTTAGTGTTGTTGCCTCACAGCAAGAGGTTCTCTGGTTTGATTCTTGGCTGGGGTGCCTTCTATGTGGAATCTGCATGTCCTCCCTGCATTCATGTTGGTTTCTGCCTGGCACTCTGGTTTCCTCCCGTATTCCAAAGACATGCAATAGGTAGATTGGGTACTCTAAATTAGCCCTAGGTGTGAGTGTGTGTGTGTGTACAAATGTGTGTGCACCATATGAGGAGGGTTCGGCCTTGGGCTAGCAACCTGAGCTGATAAAACCCATAATTGCTACAGAAACAGCGAGCACTGAAAGGTGCTCATTGCCTGATGTATGAGATGGTGCATTAACAGAAAAGGGGGAGAGTGAGTTTTACTTGTGCCAGCAATTGCAGTATGTTTCTTACAGTAAATTATAGCTGTCTAATTTTCAACACTTAAACTCTTGTAAAGAAATGTATTTCTCCAATTCTAACACCATGTAGTATCTGGATCTTTGTCAGCTTGGCATGTAAGCAGCATATATACTTTAAGTGGATTACTAGCTTCCAACAAATTAATTCTGTGATTGCTTCTAGAATGTACCCCATAGTATTCAACTTCCTGTAGATGAGCATTGACATATTTAAAGATATATACCCTATATACAAGGAACATTATACTTTTGCATTTGACTTGGGTGGCTTTCTTTAATAATTTTCTAACCTCTATATGGCCATTCTCATCAAGTTTATCCCATAATGTTTGGAGAATCTGAGAGGTGATATGTTTCTGTTGACTAGGCTGTTAATTCTCCAGAAAAGATGTTAGGAAAATTACTGTCTAAATGCAAATGTAGACATATGCAGATATTACCTGGGAAATCATCTCTTATTCTTATAGGATCATAGGATCACAGGAGATTACTAGGCTATCAACCTGGAGGTCATTTTAAGCCTAGCCGTTTCAACCCAATGTAATACCATAAAAGTGGTAGTCAATACCCAAAACTGGATTTTGTGATGACTGCCTATGTCCAAGAGGGTTGTTGCACTATCCTTAGTAAGAATTTACGGTGCCCCATCAGTCGTCCAGATTCCTCTTGAATAATGTCATAGAAGTACTATGTTTCACATGAATTGGTAGCCTGTTCCAAAGATGTGGATGTCGCTGGAAGATAATTATTTCCCTCCAGCATGTCCTATTTAAGTTGCAGGCCATATTTAAGTCCCTGGAACAGGTAGGCCTAGACCCATTTGATTTACAGATATGCAGCAAATTCGTTAAGTTTGGGTCTTGGATTGCTCTGTAGGCCAGGCATAAGTCTCCCTTAAGAAGTCTGTACAATACAGAGTATAGTAACAAGGACTTTAGTCAGTCTGTCTATGGTCCTTGATCTTTGTTAGAAACCTCTGAGGTCTCTCTAATTGCTGCAGGTGCCTAGTCTACTGTAGTACATGCAGAATCGGGCGTTATATTCGATTATGGGACAAATATGTGCCACGAATAGAGGGTTTATAACGTCTTTTGCTGTCAAGGTGATACCTTTATTTCAAAATAACTTAAAAAAATCAGAAAAAGAGAGAGGAAGATACAGAGATTGAGAGAGAGAAAGGGACTGAAAGGGAGCTAGAACAAGAGGGGGGAAGGATCATTATTCTGTTTGCTGCATGTTACAGAATCCCAAATTTTCAAAACATTAAAGCATGCACTGTTAAAGGAGTACACATTTCTATAAAGGAATATTAATTTCTTTTGCTTTTAATCACAGGGCTAGCAGTAACACACTGCAAATTTCCCTAAGCAGAACACTTTTTTTAATCTGAACCCAAGCGTGATCTGTGGAAATGCTGCAGCTCGCTTTAGAAGTTTAACTGTATATATATATATATATATATATATATATATATATATATATATATATATATATATATATATAGCAAATATATAGCAAATATAAGAGCAAATGTCGGTCTACAGATTTGATTTACATGCTGATATACACCATAGTAATTCTAGTCCATGGCCAGCCCCTGTCAAGGAAACCTGATTTGTTCATGTTATGTCAGCAAGTAGCTGCACCCCACTCCTGTATCTTGACAACTTCAAATTCTCCAGTGTTCCCTACTATCTGGGAAAAAGGCTTTCATACAGGTAACAAAACAGTGGAATTCTATACAGAGAAACATCAGGAGCCTTCCATCTCATTCAATTTAAATTACAACAGACTAGCTCAGAATCTAATCATGTCTTTACACTTTCCATGCATTAACCCAGGGACAGTGGCCCAGATTCTTGAATGTGCACATTTTGCTCTAACACTGTAAGCGTGATGAACAGCTGTGAACATGTTAATCTGTACTTATTAAACAGCTCTGCACTTTGCATCTGGCTTCAAAATAAGGGTAAGTGACAGAATATGCTAATGGAAGCATAAGTAGGTGAATAACCTGCTAATGAAACAAATCAACATGGAGAAGTGATTCAGGAACATATAAAACTCATGTGTACATGTTATGCTCCCTTTTGGCCTCAGCTCTAATACTCTTGGATACAGCCATAAACACACTTAGAAAAAAAGGTAGGGATTGATAATGCTATGATATACTTGTACGCACAACAGGCTTTAATGCAAGATGCTACTGTTGAGGCTTCTGCAGTGCTACTGCTGCTGCCAGACCTCTGCCTAGAAGGAGAGAGTGTTCAGACAACGGTTGACCTATCATGGACATCATGATACCACAATAGTAAGAGTGCTACAGGGTGGACAGGGATATCATAGAGGAAATAGGCAAACTCTGTGAACCTCAGCGGGGCCCCAGGGAAATTATGGAAAACCCATACCAATGAAAACAAAGGTATGTGTAGCACTGCATATACTAACTACAATCACTTTTCAAAGACTATTAGGAAATATATTATGGGTGTCAGAGACATCAGCCTCAAACATATACACCGATTTCTGAATGCAATGCTGCAACATGTAAGTTAGCATATCTGGTTTCCATGTACACCAGAGGAGAGCACTACCACCATGCAACATTCCTCTGCCATAGAACAGTTCTCTTAGGATCAGGAGCCATTGACTGCACACACATTGATATAAAAGCTTCAGGTATTTAAACAGAAAAGGATATCACTCTATTAACTATCAGTTGATCTGTAATGCCCAAGGAGATCACCTACAATGTGTGTGCAAGTGACCCTGGCAGTTTTCACAACTCACACATATGGCACACCTTTGACCTGCATGTATGGTTTTCTTGGGGTGACTTTCTGCAAGTGCATCTATTGGGAGGTGCAGGTTATGCACTATAAACTTGTCTCATGACACCCATAAGAAATCCATACAACCCCAATGAGCAAAGTTATAATGATGCAAACACTCAAACTAGGAATATTATACAGCATGTATTTGGTTTGTTCATATCATGGTTCTGAAGTGTAGACACGTCTAGAGATAGCCTGCAGTATGCCTCAGTCACCTTGGTCAAAATACTCACATTATGTGTTATGTGACACAATATAATAGTCATGAAAGAGCTGCAGCAAGACAACAAGGCCAAATACCAACATTCATAGCATGACAGGCAGAGCCAGCAGGGCCAGCAGACATAATGAGAAGTCTCAGGAAGCACAAACAGCTGTGTATGATCCTGGCAGATACAGGCATACACAATATGCTATGGCCCTTCTTAAGTGACAAAGGGTAGTGCACACCCTAACTACTTAAGTGAAAGCTTAAGATGCTAAACACATGCAAACAGTAACAGTGATGCATGAAAAAGTATCAGTCTTTACTTAGCCATATAGTCATGTAGTAGTTTTGCTGTATTGTATGAGCATCACAGTCAACCTCAGAAGAGACAACTTAATGGCAGCAGCATTAGCCAAGATAAGTGAAGAACCCGTAAAGAAGAGATAAACATTTCTACTATCTCACATGCAAGTATGCCCATCAGTATGGTAATACTTGGCTCAAGTGTACAGGAATGTCTTCTCATGAGTGATGTATGCAACATAAATATTAATCGGCCCTATACTAGTCATCAAGCATTAAAGTTGCCCAGCTTAGAACACCCCAACAGATAC
Organism: Protopterus annectens; assembly: GCF_019279795.1. Taxonomy (NCBI): domain Eukaryota; kingdom Metazoa; phylum Chordata; order Ceratodontiformes; family Protopteridae; genus Protopterus; species Protopterus annectens. The sequence continues at coordinate 242,906,189 of NC_056736.1, read as the reverse complement.
TAGGGCATCTTAGCATCATTTGCACAAGGGACTGAGCAAGCACTAATTCCTAACTAGTAGGACTGCATTACTAAGAATACTACTACAAATATAATGAGAATCACAAAGTACATAACAGTCATTTGAACTTGAGCAAGAAAAAAAACAGTACAATTATTTTGATTAAAGTAAGCATTAGCTTCTTACTTAGTACATTAAACATAGGCAACTTTAAGTCACAAAAAGCACAGTCTTTCACTTGCTCAGGGAGTGTGTGTGTGTGTGTGTGTGTGTGTGTGTGTGTGTGTGTGTGTATTTGCAGGAGGACATGCCTCTAAAGAAGAGTGCTTGTGTGAGTAAGAAATTATGTTATCACAAGTATGCATTGTCAGGGCCAGTAGCAATAGGTGCAATCATTCAATATTAATGTTTATAAACATGCCTCCATGTGTGTATGTTTGTGTGTGCGAGTGTGTGTGTGTGTGTGTGTGTGTGTGTGTGTGTGTGTGTGTGTGTGTGTGTGTGTGTGTGTGTGTGTGTGTGTGTGTGTGTGTGTGTGTGTGTGTTTGTGTGTGTGTGTGTGTGTGTGTGTGTGTGTGTGTGTGTGTGTTTGTGTGATTGTGTGTGTTCTACTGAACATAATCAAAGCACTTTTGCTAGCTGTACTAGCATCCTGGACAGGTGTGAGCCATGCACTGTAGAGGATAAATTCACTTTCACTGCCCCTGACTATGTCAGGTATCTCTGCCAGGAGCTGCATTACTAGTTTCATGACCCTAGCTTGAAGTAGGGGTGCTTCCTGAACAAGGATGATGTCTGTTGGATAAACTCTCATTATGACTAAATCCATGGAAATCATCACTTGTTCTCCCACAACTGGGTATGGACACCACAGTCACTGACAGAGCACAAGAAGTAGTGCTGCTATGGGAGTGGGATCTAGCACAGCCATGTTGGCTAACATCTGATACAGCAGCTATCTGACCACGTGGATAATGACCCACCAGATGGTCCATTACAGACATTGCAAGATGCAGTCATACCTCAGAAGATATGTGAAGGCATGCTGACTTTGTCCAGACTCAGGGTAGAAGGGTATGGCAGCCATGACCTTACTGTCAGACTGACTCTTGGCACCTCCAAACTGTGCCTGTTCATCATTGCCATTTTCATCAGTGGCTACCCATACTCCCATATCAGGCACTATGAGTTTCACAGTGCCAGTGGTAGTCTCACCTGTGATTAGAGCAATAAATCACAACAAAAAATAGAAATAAAAAAGCAATTGCTCTCATGCTACATAACCCCTGAATTAAGCAAAACAGATTCTGGTACAATTAAACAAGGATAACAGATTTTTGGTACATTTAAACAAGGAATTAAGGTAGACCTCAAGATAAATTTATATAAATGAATACAAGTAAATATTTATGCTCATACTATTTGCAGGTGGTCATGGAATCTCATTAACAATTTCACCTAGACAGACAAAATGGAGATGGAAAGAGGAATGATAAGCATTATAATGAAGATGACACAAGAAAGACAAACCTTACCTAGTTATAAAGCGAAATACAATCATGTACAATTATATCTCTATTCTCTCTCCCCCTCTATGTTTGTCTGTGTATACATCTGTATCTATATCTATACATATGTGTGGAAGTGTGTGTCTATGTGTCTCTGTGTATTCAGAGAGATATTAATTGCATACCTGAGGAATCACCAGTAGACATCCTTTGGTTGTCTTCCACCTTTGTATCTATGTCAAGCTTGACACTAGAATCCCTGATAAGCAGGCACCTGCCACCAGATACAGTCACAGATGGGCTTGCCAGTTATGATGTTTTGTAATAGGAATGATATAATAAAAAACATGCATTTATGCGGGCATTATTAAATTAATGTATCTAACTGATCTGTATGAATATATACTTGTAATATATAAGTGAAAATCAACTCCCCCCCCAAAAAAAAAAAAATAACACTGTGGCAAACCAGACTAAGTATTAAAATGTAGAAAGGGCACATATATAGCAACATTAACAAATAACCAATTGTATAAATTAAAATGTTAGCATTTGGGATAACATTTGTTTTTTAGCAACATAATCACCAGAGGCTTAACAGAGTTTTTTAGTCTAAAATATAACTTACTCATCACTGCTAGTAATATAAAAATGTTCTGATGTGTGCTTACATTGTCAGAGAAATGTTACTATAAAGGCATATATCATTGTTTAATGATTCTTCTAAGAATGACTGCCATACCTTCTATAAAAACACAAATGGATAAAGTGTAGACATGACACAATGTTATCTGAAAAATAACATCACAATGGTTTAACTATTAATTGTAAAGAAACATCACATACCTTGACATGATTTGTATTAAAGTTCACCAATGGAACTGCAGCAGTCAAACAACTGTATCTTAATTTGGTGAAATCAAGCAATTTTCCCTACTACAATACACGTTTCTTACCCCCAGGTTGTGCCTGTATTGTGCAGATTAATGCCTTTGTGTATGGTGAATACACAAATCAGGTGTCAGCTCATTGCCATTCATAAGTCATGCAATCTGCTTGAAGAGCTTGTCAAGTAAGCATGGTGTAAGGACATACACAAGGACATGTATTCACCATAGCAGTTAAAGAGTGAGTATTGAGAAAAGAGGCTTGCTAAGGGGTTTCCAATGTGAATCATTAGCAGAAGTGGACAAATAATTAAGTGTTTAAACCTCCTGCCATGTTGACGTACACTTTCACATGGTGTGCCAGGAACAATGCAGTTACAAAAGAAGGCTGAGGTTACATTGACTTACTAAAGAGATAAAGATTTTAACACCTTTAAAAATATATGTTTAACATGTAAATGCACCACTCAGTACAAAGTATGTGTATGTTATATAAGGTATATAAAACTGAAATGTACGAACAGTAAATTTCTAAATAGATGCAAATTATAGTTTTATCACTTTACAAAAGTGTCAAAAGTGAGAGTACTACACACAAAAGAAATGGAAGAACACACTCGTGCATTGCATACCCTTTTTTCTTGCTGTGATATGATTTCTTAGGTTAATTGTTGCAGATATCACATTTGTCCAGAAATCTACTGTGAAAAGGCAAATGACAACTTTGAGAAAATGGGTATATTCCACCATAAATGTAAAATGATAGAATGCCATAAGTTGAGTATATGTGTTCTACTTTCTCTGCCTCAAAATGCTTCTTTGTGATTGGCACATACTGTTAATCTTCTCATTGTTTCATGTCAATGCTATGGTTTCAAGGTTCAGATCAATAGACTGTGTTGTCTGTGTGAAACTATGAATCTTTAATGTCCATATTTACATGGTATAAGACCACAGGGTTGAGAAATCATCACACAGAGACATGTGTTATCTTCTTCCTTTGAATAAAGCTTGGCATTGCACATTGTTGACTATCAGTGGTCAAGTAGCAGTTAACAATGTTCACTTTCCCAAGGTAGAAACTCAAAAAGTTAATTTAGAAAGCAATCACTAGTGAAATGAGCATCAGCACTGTGGACAGTACTGTGTGAAGAAAATACAACTGTTATGCAACCTTCTCTATGGCTCAAGGAGTTAATGCCATAATGTTATAGCAACAACAGAAGTAATGCAGGTTTTGAGTGCAGATAGGTTTACTGAGGGATGTCAGACTAAAATTGTTTTGTTACAGACTATTTATGATGAATTGAACATGAATTACAACTACCATGTTGTAATATGAAACATGCTACCCATCTCTATGTAATGAATGGTAAATAAGTTACCTTTACTCTGTGAAAATTGTGTTAAGCATAGCAGTGATCATAGTTAATTTAAATTGCACTTTTGAATGTACTATTCACAGTGGTATGTTAGTACTAGGCTAGCTGCCCTTGCTAGTCATTTTAAGCCTAGCTAATTTTCTTTAAATATGGGAGTCAAATCCTGAGCTTTGTGTCTGTGAGGTAACTTTCTAACTTTTTCTGTGAGTTAACATGTTAGTGCATTAACATATTCATAACAGCAACAATAAGTAATGATTTGATTCCAGCTTTTGATATTTTGAATATACTACTCACAGTGTTACAAATGTTTTGTTGTTGAAACCTGAACTATTCTACGTGGTAATTACACACTTTTATATGCATGATGTAATGAATATGACATTTACTAAAGTGTGAGGAAACATAATCAGTAACATGATGAATGTGGAAATATGGATAATTAATCATGAATATTGGAAGTATAACCAAAGGAATAATCATAAGTGTAATAATTTTCCTTTAAAAGAATATGTAATTCTTATGGAAATCTAATGTGTACAAAATGAGCTTATGAAATATCCTGTGTGGCTCTTTCCTCAAGGAGTGTAATTAAATGAAATCATGATGATATATAATAGAAATGTAAATTATCATGCAGCAAGCACTGTTAATCTATAACTCTGTCAGGGTAACACCACAGGTGCTGGATTAAGTCTTTGATCTATCATTTTTTTCCTTTCTCTCTTTTTTATTTTAGCTTCTATATTTCAGTGGTACTTTGCATTGGACTTTAGTAAATGTCAGCAATCACTATCAGTGAGTGATAGTTCTCATCTAAAAACAAAAAGTGAAAAAAAATAATTTCGACTATGGTTTGTTGTACAAATGAAACAGACACTGTTGTGCTTCCATCCACATTCTGGATAATACTGAGTGAAGAAAATGCACCTGGCAATTAACTTTGTCTGTGGTTTAAGGTGTTAATGCAGTAAATTTGGAAAACAGCACAGGCAATGGAGGGTTTCAATACATTTTGCAGATAATTTTATCAAGGGGGTCAGGATAAGCATCATCACAGACTTTTTTATTAGAAATTTAACTTGGAGTACAGCTAATAATTACGAGAATGACATTTAAAACACAGCCGTAATGAATGCTAAATAAGTCATCTATAATCTGTGTCAAGTATGTTAGGTATAAAATTGATCATAGTTATTTTAAACTTCACTTGCATATGTATAATTTTTTCATTGGTTTTATAAAAAAAAAATAACTCCACTCAAATATCATTAGGTATGCATAACAGTATGTATGAAACCTATTTCAACATGTTTTATTCAATTCATTCAAATCAGTGCATGTAAAATTGATTTACAAAAATAAATAATGGCTTTTACATATAACTTCAGTACCATAACAAGTGAAAGTCAAACATATAGTAGCTTGTCATAATTATATCTCCACTCATGTTGAAAGTGTTACATCTCTACATACAAGCTCAAAATGTTAGCTCTCCCATTGCATTAGCAGTTAATAAACAACATTTAGCAGTTTAGCCTTCCTTTTAATCATGGGTTCAATTCCCATGTGGAATTAGTTAAGGTTTGTAGTTTGTATGTCTCAACAAAGCTATTCTGTAGTGTATTTTGAAGGAATCATATCAAATTTCTCTACCAGTCATGTGTGTGCTTTCTATTGTACAAATGCTGCTGGCAATGTTGTCTATTCTTGTGCACCAGCTAGTACATGCACAATCTGAACTGGGTGTCAATTCACTCCCATATTTCTAGGTACCCTTCAGAAGACATGGCAAGCAAAGGTGAGAGCAGTGCTCCATTTAAAGTCCAAAGGTGGTGACATGAGAAGTCCAAGAACTTTGTAGAGTGTTACATATGTAGTTTTTTGCTGGAAGACTATATCAGGTCTCGTACAAGGCTGAGGCTTGAAATGGCTTAGCCAAATCTGTTACCAGTGTAACTGGCATTCTACACACTGGTGAGCAATGTAATCACCATTATAGTGACATGAAAAGGTGCAAGGAGGACACCCTGGGATGATGGGAGGCAGAATTTAGAACTGTGACACCTCTCAGCTGTGAAAATATGCAATGCCATGGATTGGCCAGACAGTACACTTATATGAAAAGGTGCAAGGAGGACACCCTGGGATGATGGGAGGCAGAATTTAGAACTGTGACACCTCTCAGTTGTGTAAATATGCAATGCCACAGATTGGCCAGACAGTACACTTACATGAAAAGGTGCAAGGAGGACACCCTGGGATGATGGGAGGCAGAATTTAGAACTATGACACCTGTCAGTTGTGTAAATATGCAATGCCACGGATTGGCCAGACAGTACACTTATATGAAAAGGTGCAAGGAGGACACTCTGGGATGATTGGAGGCAGAATTTAGAACTGTGACACCTCTCAGTTGTGTAAATATGCAATTCCACGGATTGGCCAGACAGTACACTTATTCATTATGCTTCTTATTTGTCTGCCTTGTGTTCTGTGCAGCTGCAGAAGACATAGCTAGAAACAGTGGGGTGGATGAGGAGTGACTGGCATCCCTCAGAGAGGCACAGAGTAAATATGATTATGGTATAAATGCAAAGAAGGTCATAATGCTTCTGAAATTTAGTACATTTTGTGAAACTTTAGGGCATCCATCCATATTAGCTTGAGACACACACAAATGAGTTGGCATACAGTGCATTACCTATATGGCAGGCATACATGCCTGCTCCAATAGCTCTTGATCATTGTATTTTGCAATCTGTAAATTAACATGACTGTAGGAGGTCAATTACCAGCAGCAGCAACAATTAGAATAGTATAGCAAATCTGTTTTCAGCTATTGTAAATGACATTTCACTTTCCATTTTTGTAAATAGATGTCTTTACTTAGAATGCAAACATCAGACATGCCATAGTTACCTGTTTGCATAATGTGTAAAATAACAGTGACAGTGATATATTTTATGACACATTCATTACTTCACATCATTGAATGTGGCAAAGCATACCTTACGAATGTGTCTATTTCTGTGTTTTTTTAAATATTAAAATGACATGGCATTGAAGTTATGTATGTTTTCTCTCCACAACCCTACATATATTTTTTTCTGTGTGGAAACATTACTGCTGCAACACAAAAGTCTATCAGCAAGCGAAGCGAGATTGACCACTGGTGATTGGGCCACCGTACCTTCAAAAGTGTCTGCAGTGACATCACGACAGGTAGCACAGACACTACTGACATCTGTGTTGTGATCTATCCATGTTGCCTCCACAGCTCCTGTCCTACCTCCTCCAACTGCATCAAGTAGCTCTGCCCTGGTCATTGGTGCAGTGGTACCGTACAGCAGTAGTATTAGTGGATTTTCAATTTTGTCACCCATCAGAAGCTTACAGAGCTAGTGGAGCTCATTAAGGAGTGGGACCTCCATAATGTCTGCACAGTAGGAAAAAGTCCAGTGTCAAATTTCAAACTTGATGTGCTGTCCAGCTCTGACTACTAATCTGCAAAAGAAGAAAGCGATGATAGTTCTGACCATGAAGGCTATATTCAGTATGTGCTTATATTGAATGTGGGTGCATTTCTGATTTTCCCTACCTAACTCCAGTCATGGGGTCCCCCAACCTTTTATGCCCATCACCACTCCTGACTTTTTTTGCATGTCTTGTGTGTCAGCACCTGCTTCCTAACCTACCCTCCCTACATAAACCCTCTGATTTCTAACCACCTTCCCCAACAGTCATCTATCTATAAAAAATAAAAAGGACACCAGTCAAATAAAAAAAAAATGTGCCCCATACATAGATCTCCACTTCACTACGGTGGTGGTGCTGCAGTGCAAGATGTTGTCGCGTCTTCTGTATGGAGGCATACGTGAATGGGGCATGCCTTCGTTGAAGGTTGTGCATCAGGGCTGGTAACCCGGTATGTAAAAATCCACTACCAATCATTAGCGGACCGAAGTTCCTCTGTGGTGAGCCCTAACTGGGAAAAGCCGAAAAACACAAACAACAACAACATAGATCTCCACTTCACATGTGTGTCTGCTTAACACAATTGGTTTAGTCCAACTGGCCATGTGACATTATTCAGTTGTAATGCAGCCCTGATGTGGTGACTATCCAAATTCATCCAATTCTTGTTCAAAGTATACATTTATCTTGTACAGAAGTGGATTGCTTTATTACTCACCCACCACCATTTGCACATTCCTTTATTCTTCCACCTGTGCTTTACTACCGTGGAAAATATATTGTCTCATAATTATTCTTCTCAAAATCCATATTAACTTTCAGCTTCTTCATTAATGAGTCAAATAAAATATTTATAATATGTTTATGCTAAAAATCAAATGCAATATAGATGCATGATTACAGTGTCACATAAGTTTTAGGTTTATATTTCAAGTGTCTTGCAACTGCATTCTCTTTAATAGCAATTATAGTATACTGACAGTTAAAGTAAGTGCTGAAGGAGTTTAGGGATATTTACTATGTTCTAACAGGCTGGGGCATGAGTCGTTGCAAAAATGTCTGTATAGATAATGTATGTTGGTACTAAATGATATAAGGTTAAATCACAGATTCCTAAACCCAGATGGTCTATGGTTTAGAGAGGCTTAATCATCAAATACTCACATGAAGCTCTAAGCAAGAATCAATAGGACATATATTTTTAAATTTATTGATTTGTTAAACAGTACGTAATGTAAAATTTCTGCATGCATGTCACTGATAAGAAAAAGGTATAAACAACCTGCAATTCTCTCTGTTCGGAGAGACTGATCTGAAATTTTGTGAAAGCAGTCTCCCAGTGCTATTTATGGAATAAGCCAGTACTTTCCATATCCTGAAGCATTATTCTTTACTCAAGACAAAAAAAGGTAAATCTATTTGTTGTTTATTTATGACTTTAACGTCACCCTGTGCTTGCCCCCCACCATTCCACTTTAACCACTGTCCTCTCCAGCCCTTTTTCACACATTTAATCTGGCCAAAAATTAGATTCACATCCAGTATATATGTCCAAAACAACAAAACAAAAATCAGTTTCTGTCCTCAACATTGTGACATTAGCATCATGTAACAGTGCTAAGTGATGGTAAATGGCATTTCACATCCTGTGGCAAAAACTGACGATTTTACCTTTTACCACACTAATACGGATATCTTCATGCAAGTGTGCTTAGCCCTGCCGCACTACAGAAATATAGACCAAAAGCACTATTGTGAGACAGTTACTCTCACAGATTTATTAGGCTGCTGGATGTAATGTACACCTCATAGGATGTTGCAGTTGCCATTACTGTAATCAAGTCTGATGCCTACATTGTTCCTTGCATCAACCTTTAGTCACTGTTCGTCAACTGTGTTTTATGACATGTATTACTTCACATCATATCTGGATATGGCAAAGCATACCATATGAATGTGTCTTTTTCTGAGTATTTTCAAATATTAAAATAACGCCATTGAAGTTATTATATATGTTTTGCTGCTGTGCACACAGAAGCTGATAGGATGAGTTATTTTGCATTGCCATGCATTTTCTGAAGTTTTTTAATAATGACTCCTACACGTGTTTTATCATGTAGCAACTGTTGTGCTCAAGTGATGCAATAAAACATGTACAATTGCATAAGGAATAGTACAACATGCCTTAAATCCATGGACAGTTACTAGATATGAAGGCAGTCTGTGTGCATCTGTATTATTCATACGAGTACTCTACTGAAATTATCATGACAAATGAGTAAATTACGACTTAGAGAACATTAACATAACATACATCTGTTCTGCAATGGATCAGAATCAGAACCTTTTATATAACTGTACTTCTTGTTTGCACAGAGGTTGCAATGGAATTCCACAGACCACTGTTCATATCCGTTACAAGTTCAAAACCTCAACAATAATTACGCATGCCCAATACTTTGCCATAAGTCACATAAATGAGCTTGTCAGCAGTGTGCTTCAGGAAGTGATTTTCACAAAAAGAAAATAATGTGGCTTGTTTCACTTGTGTATGTTGTAATGGACTGTTGTACTTAAGATATGATGAGATTACTGCAATGCTAATTAAATGCTACTTAATGTAACTTTGTGTCTGTACTCCCTTTTCACACATACTTAATGAGTGTTATTAAGTAGTGCACTTTCATATGCTTGGCCTGAATGTTTTTAATTTACATTGCACAATTTCCATGCATGAGGAAATATTGAGAATGACACACCAAATACTTATTATTTCCATACAGTCATTCTAAGTTTAACAGTCAGGAATGCTTGGTTGCCAATCCAGTGGTTCACAAGTGTGATTTATCGTGAATACATCATACTGTGAAACAGCTACATGTCACTCACAGTACTGCAATGTACATAAATGACAGGATATATAATTTATCTGAGCAGTATATAATTACTTGTAATTAACGCTTTTCTGTTTATTTTTTTTCTGCTTGTCAAAGGCAGGTATTTTCACTCAAACCTATGATGAACACTATCTGCTGCAACACACTGATGTGATGCAACCCACTGATGTGGTGATCCTTACAAATGAGCAGTTATCTCACATTTAAATTCAGACTTCTCCTGTTGCACTTGGAGTTGATGCAATGTAGTATAGCTTGTACTTAGGTGTTCGCAAACAGCAGTGGCTGACCAGCGTGAGTGCATGTATGTGTCCGCAGTGCTAGGTAGGACTGGCTTCACCCACACATCTGATCTGGTGTAAGGAAATGATTCAATATTTACTAGCTGGTGACCTTTATACATTTGAATCTGGCCTTCTCTAAGTATTTTGCATGTGTGTTTGCTTCTACGGTCACAGAGATTACTGCATTATGCAAATGATGTGGTTGGGTATATCTACCATTATTCAACATTTTAGACAAATTGACCCACTCCTTCAATCAGTTTAACTCATTACATCTGAGTGACACCTCCATGTGCATCTGCAGTTGACTCCTACTGACTCCTCTAGGTGTCAAATGTTGCTTGTTCATATTTGCATCAATAATTCCAAAATGGGGGGGGGGTGCAGCCTTGATGGCCAACTGAGAGCAGTGAATTGTGAGAGCTCCATAAACTAGTATAATAATATAGGAAAATGTTATTTTTCAAGTTTAAAATGTTTGAAATCTATAGATAAACTACTAAACTACATAAATATCAATTTTGATGGAGATATACAAAAATGTTCCTGTCAAGTAACTTGGAGATATATTGAGTCACTGAATATGAACGACTCAATGAATTCTCATCCAGATGCTACTCTGAAAAAAGAACAGCAATTGATGGCATTTAAATTACAGGAACTATCTTTGAAGATGGATGGCTTTAAAAATGACTTAGAAAACCTCAAATTAAATTCTCAAAAACAGACTGATACTCTTAAGGAACTATTACAGCAGCACCATACAAAATAACAAATATAGAGGCTTCTGTAAATAACACTGAAGGGAGACTCAAAGAGGAAGAATTCCAAAAATAATTTCTGCTTAAACAGAATACATGGCTACTTAACAAAATAGATAACTTGGAAAACAGGGAAAGAAGAAACAACATAAGGATCTTTGGTCTGCCTGAAAACACTGTAGGAGAAGACATTATTTCATTCTTACCATCCTGGATTCCTGAATTTTTAGACTTGAAAGAGGAACTTTCGTTTGGAATTGAAAGGGGGCATAGAGCACTGAGGAAACCTGCTTCTAACTCAACAAATACTCCACGTAGATCCATATTTATAAAATGTCTTTCATTTCTGGACAAGAAACTAATATTAAAATCTGCTTGGAGAAAATCAGTCTTAAAATGCAATCAAAGCCTGATAAGGTTTGACAATGATTATTCTTCCAGAATACTAGAACAAATGAAAAAAAGTCTGGCCAATAATAAAACTGTTGAAACAAAACAACATTAAAGCACAGCTGGCCTTTCCAGCCAAGATAAAAATACTTTTTGCCAATGAGATGAGAACCTTTAATGACTTAGAAGAAGCTACTATACTCATCAAAAACAACAATATAGCGTCTGTCCCAGATGAAATGGAATGGATGGCCCCTACTCTTAAAAGAATAAAAGAAACAAATCATTGGACTGATGCTAGAAAGAAGAAACAACAAACTGATTCCAAGATAGCTGTCCCCAAAAAATAACTCTTACAACTACATCTCTCAAAGTATCAACAGATATGGTACATCACATGTCATCTGTTTTTATTTTAAAAAAGGAGGGATTCTTAAACAACTGAGAAACAGTAATGATTTATTAAGAATGTTCAAAGAGTCCAATCATTCTTCACAAACAAAGGAAGGTCAAGATGGGTTACTATTTACATTATATATAAGCCAAACAAAGCAACATATAATACAAACATAGAAGTTTCTATTCCCCTACTTGAACACAGTGAATACTAATCTTGTTCATTTTTCATTGATTTTACTTATAATAACTTAAGTAATTACTTAACTAATTCAACAAGATACCATTCATCAAAGTTCAGACTCAAATGTAACAACTTACCATTTTATATAATAGCAGTAACAGTAGAGTGTTTTGAAAAAAAATGCTGTCATGGAGACTAATGCCTTTTTTGGTTAAAGAATGATTTAGAAATGTCATGTATATCCTGGTTAAATAATAGTAGCAAGCTCTTAATGCAAATGTCATTATTATTATGTCTAAATATAGTTAATATCAATTATGGCAGGTATCACAGCTACGAGTGCTGTTTGATCAATCCTGATATGGTGTGGGTGGATGCAGCTGTGTCTGGCAGCTAGTACAAATGTCATTATTATTCTGTCTAAACATAGTTAATATCAGTTATGGCAGATATCATAGCTTTGAGTGCTGTTTCATTAATCCTGATATGGTGTGTGTGTGGATGCAGCCGTGTCTGGCAGCTAGTACAAATATCATTATTAGTCTGTCTAATCATAATTAATATCAATTCACACTTGTCTTTTGTGTTATGTATTCTCATTGTTTGAGTATACTAAACTTGATATCTTTCATTTATTACAAATATTGTTATGTTGTATTGCTTCGGCATGCTATTATTGTCATGCATATTTGTTATTTATTTCTATTTTCCCTTTTTTATAAATTCTACCAAAGAAGCTAATTTTCTGTTATTTCATTAGTGTGTGTGTGTGTGTGTGTGTGTGTGTGTGTGTGTGTGTGTGTGTGTGTGTGTGTTTGTTTCAGTTTAATGCCCAAATTACTGTATAAAAAGGTCTTGTGTGGTTTGGTTCAGCCACCTGCTCAAAATAAGTAGACAGCCGGACAGATACATTGATATGTCTAGATATCGTACTGACTTCTAATGTACTAATCAACCTTAAGTGGTTGCTTGCAGATGTAATTCACAACTCTCACTCGTAAGAGGTATACTGTCAAGGATCGGTACCAATATGAGCAGGATAAACCAGAGCACATACAAATCTTCAGGTATTCCCAGGAAAGCTGAGTGATGTATTTTCTCCAAAATGTCCTGGAATTGTACCACTGATTATTTTCATTGGGTTACACCAGATACATCCCCTTTTGGGAATGCCTAGTAGAACCACTGACAAAGGGCTGAAATCACCTCAACTGGCTCCACTCAGATAGAATTGTCTCAGATACTCTTAGATGTCTGCTCTCCTCTGCTTGGCACAGACAGTTTGTCAGTTCCACTAGATTGGAAAGTAGCACAATTTCTACTGTTTATGTCTTAAATGTCATTCTTTTGATCAGAACCTGAAATCTGTGACTAGAGGTTATGAGGGAGACATACATTTGAGACCTTCACCTAATGATTTTCATATTTTACTACTATAGTTTTGTGTATTTGCTGTGTAAATCCATTGATCATTTTCTTCATCTGCTAATCTTTGGCAGTTAGTGCAGGGGATTAAGACTGTGAGCTGTAACTCCTGTAGTGCAGGGTTTGTTTCCGTCAGCCCTCATTTGCCTACTGGATGACCTTGAGCAAGGTATTTAACCAGACACTGTTCCTGGTTTGCTACTGAAGGGGGACTGTGGGCCTACCTGCTTACCAAATGTGTATTGTCATTCTCCCAATAAGCTCAGTTTTGAACAAAATCTCAAGACCATAAGCTCCAACTTGTGAAGTATATGCTCACCCCTCACTTTTTGAGAATAAGCCATGTATTCTTTGAGACAACTGTGAAATCTGGTTTGCAGCTGGTAACTGTTGCCACTTCAATCTCAGCAGAAGCCACTCCACTGTACACTGAATATTATCTTGAGGCTAAGTTGAGAACTTTAATTGAAAACATTGAAGCTGCAACATGCAAGTCTTAGAAGTGGATAGAATCCAGACTTCAGAGACTCTTTTCTCTCATTTATTTAGAAATAATGATGGTGTTAGATATGACACACTCTTGGAGGAATCCTTTGCCATCCTTAAACATATGTGAACTAAGCATACAAAACTCTGTCTCTTCAGATTGAGGAACAGAATTACATGCAGCAATGACCATGGTTTTCTGCATTGTTGCATTGCCTTCCATATGGATTTTGGTGCACAAGGCCACATAATTGCACAAAACACATGGCAACAGCACTGGAGAAACTCTCACAAGTCCTCCATTAACTTTGAAAGGCAAACATATTAATCCACTGTTTCATTAATGAAATATACAATGCTCCTTCTTTATCAGAGGGTTGACTAGCAGATAAGCTCTTCTTGGTACTTTTCCATTATCAGGGCAACACTTCTAATGACCGTTTGGATTCTTAGTACACGGTTGCAGTAATCGTACAGCTGCTGCTGATGTGTGTGTAAAATTTACAGAGCAGCATCTCCTGTTTTGAAATATTATGTAGTAAAATAATTTTGCACATATCTGGTTATGTTCAGTACACAAAGACATGACATGTAACTGGATTTAGAGTACAGTAACCTCGTTTAAACTGTTGCCCCGATAACGGAAAAGTACCCTCTTCTTTTTCTTTACATGCTGTATGCTTTTTCACTAACTCTAAAGAGCATAATTTATGTACAATAGAAACATCCGCTTATACAATATTTTAAAAATGGGACCACCACCCCAGTTTGAAAATCCTTAGTTATTGCCCTCACTTTCTATATAATATTAAATAGCTACCTTAACTGTGAATCCCAACAATGGCCAGCTCCTTCAGTTGCATGCTTAAGTTTTGGGTGTTGTAGCTGTGATTCCCTGGAATAGCAGAACTACAAATGAGGGTATGGGGGACATATACTATGTACACGGCTGTGGTACTACACAGTATCCCCCTACTGTAAAATATATTAGTCTGCTGCTAGAATATATCAGTGGCATAGATGTGGTGACTGGGAAACATTGTTTAGAGGGTGCATCAGGGAGGTGTGAAGCCCTATTCCAAAAAATGATTCAGTGATATAATGCGGGCCACCTTGGCACAGCAGAACTATTGCATTTCTTTATTTGACTATTTTTTGTAATGTATGTATTTGGCTTGTTTTACAATTAAACCATGCACTTATTGATTGCAATTATTTATATATATATATTTTTTCCAGTATCTCCTCTTGGACTAAGCCTAAAAATGAGCTATCAAGACCAACCCAGAGCTGTTGGACATGCTCCACTTAAAGAAATCCCAATCCCTCCAAGCTACATGCTCTAGGGACCTAAACCTTATCACCATAATAAACAGAAGATGCTGGAGGGAAAGATTCTTGTCCCAGAGACTTCCCATACTCTGGAACAGACTACCTATCTATGTCAAACTGAGCCCCTCATTGGCACTCTTCAAGAAAAATCTTGATGATTGGATGGGAGATAGGAAATTCACCAAGGGGATCACTTCTGTGGCTCTGCTCGACAGAGGCACAGGAAAATCATCTTCTTGGGTGGCAAAAGCCAGGGTACATTTTTGACTAGGCTTATATAGGCCCTAGGGCCAATAGCGTAGTACCCTCCTATGAACCTATGAAGCTATGAACACTCTACTGCACTTAACTGTTAAATAAAAGTAAAATAAAATAGATCAAATAATCGTTGCATTGACATTATCTGCAAAAATTAATCTAATCACAATATGTACGTGTGACTGCCTTATCCCCGAAGTACATTCTAAAACCTGTTCAATGCCAGATTTACTCCACTTTTTTTCTGAGAACAATTTGTGAAATGCATCCTCCTAGTTCATTGGATGGTTTGCTAAAACCTCTTTTAGCTCAAATGTAAGTCATTCTTGATGGCTTTTTCAAACTCAACTTACATTTGGATATCATTTAGTCAGCTGTAGTAGCTTAAACCATTCTTGACTGTATTATTAGTCAGACAGGTCTGGAGATTGCCCCACTAGCATAGCATGAAAGGCCTCCTTCTTTAACCTGATGGCTTCTCTATACATGAGTATCCTACACTGCATCACCAGATTACTATCAAAACAACAAATAACCACATCTTGGACAAAGCTTCTTGCTACTACTTTAGTTTTTGAGATGTTTTGCTGATTCTTTTCAGGCTCTCAGTCTCCAAACTCCCCAAATATAAAGGAGAAGTCCTTTAACAAGTACGATTTGAACTCATTCCACAGAGAAGAATTTGATTGGCATTGTCTGGTCAGCCTCACTAAACACTGTTTCTATCTGTGTCTGTCCAGAGTCTATCCCAACCATCCGATTCAACTCATCACTGAGTATTGATTGCTCTCTGCTCATATTTCTCTTTATAGCAGGGTCCAGAGTGGGCAATCTCAGGTCTGACGATACCAGTACCTAGCCGATAACTGATGTTTGGCCTAGGATTTTCTGGTAATGAGAAAACTCCAGAACAACTTTCCTTTTAAGCCATGTGTGTGTTAGAAACAGCCTTGGACTGGAACAGAAGTCCAAAAACAATCAGGCAAGCCATTCCTTTTAGCCATGCTTCTTGAAGTATCTGCATTATGCCCTATCGTGTACTAAATTCTCTCACTAAGGTTACCAAATAAGTCATATCTTGACATGTGCACTTTGCAAGACATCTAAAAAGGCCAAATATTTCAAATAGTTTTGTAAGTGCATATGAACAAACTTTTCTTTTCTGCATCATATTGTAAAATTTACATCTGTTTGTCTCCCTTTGACGCAAATTCCAAATGCATGACATAATGCTGGTTATTTGTAAACTCTTCTTATTTCTACTCAGAGACTTTTCTGAGGACCACTCCCATGTGTGAAATTTGTTGAAACGAATTAAATTTAGCAAATGATTTTCAGACACAGTGCAAGCTCCTTGTCACAATGCCTAATGCAATGTTTTGAGTTGCAGTGTGGTGTCAGTCAGGTGACAGGAACGGCCTTCTCACTGTAATATTTCTACTGTCTCACCATGGCCCTTGGCAATAACCTGAGATAAGGAGAGGTTGAGAATCATACAGGACTGTGCATAAACATGTGACATCCAATTAGGTTTTCATATTGTATTGTATTTCAGTATTTGTTATAACTGTAATCTTTTATGATTAAGGGGGAGACATTTCCTAGTTATCTACTATAAAATGAATTCTGTTACGTTGTAGACCATAACCACTAAACAAACTAAATGAATATTACTGCACTATTCTAGAAAAGGTGATGTTGCACTTTAAAAATCTAAAGCCAGTATTTGAGTCATTAAATATTTTTTTCCTGCTATAATAGGTAGAGTAGCTTTAGTAATTAAAATTCCTAGCAAACTCAGAAGAAGAATATTAATTATTTTAATGCCATTTATGCTGTAGTTAACAGAAGAGCTCAACATTAATAATTTGCTGCTCTTGTCTTTGAGGAGAGGGGTAATTGACTGGCGATTTCCTTCTACATAACGGCCTCTTCACTTGATTGTAAATGGCATTATTCAAAGTGATACATGCTTTTGATGAGTTCAAATAAAGTACAGAATTAGAAAGTAACATTTGTTATACAACTGGCATGGATAAATTTCAGTGAAAGACAGCCATTTAAAGATGCTGCTTGTCTAATGCTTAAGTATCCAAAATGTTTAGAACTTTATAATTAAAGGTTCACAGTGGAAATTCAAGAATGGCAATTTACTCAAGAAGCAGTTCTTTAACAAAAAAACAAAACAAGAAAGAAAACGTACCTTCTTTTCATCGGAATGCTGTAAGTTCCTTTTAGCAGATACCTAGTATTAGAACCAAAACTTAATGATTGTCTTGGCTGTCATTTACTGACAAAGTTAAGGAGGCTTTGCCAGTATACAAAGAACTGCTAGTATGGCATATAATTGATGTCAAATATTAGCATTCAAAGTTTTCCAAACTTGAAATCAAAAGTAATGACTTTTAATATGAGCCATGTCAAAAAATAAAATAAAATAATGTATACCATCGGGAAGCTTTAAAGCAGCATCTATCATTCCTGCTTGCAATACACAGTGTCTAATGTTTTGACCTGTTTTGGTGCTATATGCTACAATACGGAACTGATGGCTGCTTTATGATTCTTTTT
The DNA here is from genome assembly GCF_019279795.1 of Protopterus annectens. Taxonomy (NCBI): domain Eukaryota; kingdom Metazoa; phylum Chordata; order Ceratodontiformes; family Protopteridae; genus Protopterus; species Protopterus annectens. The sequence goes on along the minus strand of NC_056736.1, from coordinate 242,887,951 downwards.
TTTTTCAAAATAATTTTTTTATTTTTAAAAAAAAAGGTGAGTAAACAAAACCATGCATATACATAAAAGTACAGGCAATGAATACGCACAAAAATTACATACATGGATGCTTGTGACCTTGTTATAAAGAGAGATGAACATAAGAACATATTTAACATGAACAAGGAGAAGACTACAGCTTCTTGAATTATGCATAGTATACAAATTAACAACAAAAACCCAAAGGGAACAATATATACAGTGCTACCAGTACTAAAAGAAAAAAACAAACAGTGTCAGTACGTTAAAACTACCTATTAACACTCTACTTGTACTTTGCAGTAGTAGAGAGTGGCCCCATAAATAAAGAAAGAGAGTATAGGGGAAGGTTTGTAGGAAAGCCAGAGTTTAGTCGCACAGGATTATTTCAAATAGGCTTTTCCAAAGTTTACTGTAGTAGGCTCTCTTCCTTGGTCCATATATGATGAATTTCTGAGCCGAGATATATTTGGTGGCCATGACCTTGAATCCCCGCCAGCACAATTTGGTCCGATCTAACCAGTTATATGTGATGTAAAGTTTTATGAGGGAACACATCGTGATTAAGATGTGAAGATGAAATTTAGGCAGGCCCGGGGGAGGTATATTTAGTATAACCGTATCCCATGAGAGAGTGGAGCTATAGTAACCCATTTTTTTGAGACGCACTTTGAGAGAACACCATAATTTATGGGAATTCTTGCAGTGCCACATAATATGTAGTAAGTCAGCTCTCAAACCAGGACAGCACGAACAAAAAGGCGAGCTATTGGAGTTAAATTTATTAATTCTTACGGGGGTATAGTAGGAATTGTTATTCAACATCAGTTGCGTATATAAGAGTTTTTTAAAGGGGGAGAGTTCTATAGTGGTTTTTATAGCTAGTAATTTTTGTTCTTCTGTAATAGGAGAGATTTGCTTATCCCAGTATTTGGAGAATAGGCAGTTACCTTTATAAAGTAGAGGGTGTAATAACTTGTATGACGAGGATGTTGTTTTGTTGTCATTAGCAACTGTATTAATGATTAGTTTTAGTTTATCAATTAGTAGTGTATCAGGGAATATATTATTGGTTTGTGAAGAGATAAGTTCCCTAAGTTGACGGAGCATAACCGTGTATTTGTTATTAACTTTCAGAGTTAAACGTAGCTCAGCAAGAGACAAGTTTTTATGTTTAAGGATATCCCACACTGTAAGGCCTTTAATGAGAGGGAATTCCTCAAGATCTATCATCTTGTTGTTGATCCTTAGATTGGGATTAAGATGCATTGGTTGAAGAAAAGGAAGAATAGGATGAAGATTAATGTCATTAATCAATTTCTGAAAAGATTTAATTTGAAATTTCAATAGGGGTGATATTCTTGAGCTTTTCAAAGAGGCGGAAGATAAAAAGGGAATAGACTTAGGATTGATTTTATTAGAGAGAATATGACCGTGCCATATCTTCAACCAAGCTGGATAGTGAGTTTGAGCTTTTCTATTCATGTTTGCAACGGACCATAATTTATTGGAACAAATAATTATGTAATAAAGATGAAGGTTTGGAAGGCCCACCCCGCCTTTCTCTTTAGGAAGGCATAATTTGGAAAAAGAGATCCTAACGTTTTTTGGAAACCAAAGAAATTTGACCAAGGTTTTTTCAAACTGTGTGAAAAGATTGTTTGATATAATAACATTGATTGAACTAAATTGATACAGGAGTCTAGGCAATATATTCATTTTCACAATAGCTACTTTAGAAAGAAATGATAGATTTAGTAACTTCCATCTTTGAAGATCCTGACAAATGATGGACCATGATTTAAGCAGATTATTTTGAAGCGAGGAAGCTTGGTTGTGTTGAAAATTAATGCCTAAGTATTTAAGATTGTATGAGATATTAAAGGGAGATTCCGGGAAAAAAAAAGGTTTATGAGCCTCAGGGTTTATTGGGAAAATGTGTGACTTTTTGTTGTTGACTTGGTAACATGAGGCCTCAGAAAAAATAGTAATTGTTTTTAATATTTTTGGTAGGTCTGTGTTAGGAAATTTGAAGTAAAGGTTTAAGCCATCGGCAAAGGCTGATAAAGCTACTTGTGTGTTGAGAATTTTAGGTATGGTGTGGTATGTATTTTGAGTAATATATAAAAAAAATGGTTCGATAAAAAGATTGAAGAGAAAGGGAGAAAGTGGACAGCCTTGTCTTGTACCATTGGTAATCTTAATTGAATTAGATCTTTTTTTGTTTATATATAAATAGGTGGATGAGTTTGAATAGAGAATTCTGATCATATCTGAAAAAAATTTTGGTATAGTAAAATGCGATAACGTGGAGAACAGAAAGTCCCAGTCTACCCTGTCGAATGCTTTCGACGCGTCCAGAGTCAAGGCATAAAGCGGGTTTTTCTCCTTTTTAGTAAACTGAATAAGAGAGTCCAAAGTTAGTGTATTGTCCCATGTATGTCTACTGGACATAAACCCAGCTTGATCAGATGATATTATATGTGGCATTATTTGTTTGAGTCTGTTGGCTAAGATAGTAGAAAAAATTTTAATATCAACATTTATAAGCGAAATAGGTCTGTAGTTATGCGGATCCGTTTTTTCTTTGTTGTTTTTAAGTAAAAGAATTGTTTTAGAGTTGTTCCAGTGCATGTCAGAGATTCCATTTTTTATAATGTAGTTAAAGACTTCCAGAAGAATAGGGGCGATTTTTGGACTAAAAGTTTTGAAAAAGTTAGTAGTGAAGCCATCTGGACCAGGAGATTTCCCTATTTTAAGTTTATTGATGGCATTTTGAATCTCTTGAATATTAAGTGGAGCTGATAAGAGGGTTATTTGATCCTGATTGAGAGATGGGAAGGAAATGGAATTGAGAAATGTTTCCCTCTGCGTATTGGGGGAAGTGTGCCTATTCTTGCTATAAATATCTGTATAGATGTCATAAAAAAGGTTAATTATCTCAGAGTCTGATTTATATAGCATCCCTCTGTATTGCAAAATGGAGATCGTCGGGGTGCCACTATTATTTTTGAGTATTCTAGATAGGGTTCTAGATGGGATTTGTGCCCATTCAGAGTAAGTCGCAATCTGTTTTTGTTCATGTAATGAATAATTATGTAGGTGTAACTCACATAGTTCTTTATGTGTTGAATTGATTAGTTTCTCTAACTTGGGGTCAGGATGTGATTTTAGTTCTCTCTCCAGAGAGGCTAGTTTTAGAACAAGACTAGTCTCTTTTTCTTTATTCAGCTTGTTAAAGAAAGTGGCTTTGCTGATCAGATAACCTCTTAATTCAGCTTTACAAGCCGCCCATTGTATATCAAATGCTATTTGAGATTTGTCAAGGTTAGCATAAAATTCAGACAGTGACGCGTTTATTCTCACTAGGATCTCTTTGTATTTTAGTAAGTTGTTGTTAAAGGACCAGTTCATATGTGGAGTTGCAGAATATGCGAAAGAAATCATAAGAGAGATTTTTGCATGGTCAGATAGTAGCCTAGGCTCACATCTTAGTATGTTCTTGAATTTGGAGAAAAATTTAGAGATTAAGAAAAAGTCTAGACGTGACCATGATTTGTGACAGTTAGAGTAGAAAGTGTACATGCTGTCCTTACGTGAGTCAGTACTGTAGACAATAGTATCCATGAGATTAAAGTCAGATATTAGTTCCTCAAGGGCCATAGAAGCTTGAAAGTTATATGAAGGAGAGTTGCTGGTACGATCTAATCTGGGATTTAACACTGCATTCCAGTCACCTGCAATTATCAAAAGGTGATTTGGGAATGAGCTAAGGATATTATGAATTTCTAGGAAAAAGAAATGTTGTAGAGTGCATGGACCATATATATTTAAGAATAAAACAGGTTTGGTAGAGTCTGGTAGTACGGAGGTAAAATAACACCATCTACCATTTTTGTCAGACTTACATTCCATAATAGCGCCCTGGAATTGTTTCTTAATTATAATGGCTACACCTTTAGAGTTTGAGCTATCCCCCCCGGCTATTATAGTCCTGATCCATTTTCTATTGGATGTTTTTTCCCAACCCTCTTTAGGTAGATGCGTCTCCTGTAAGAAACAGATACTAGCCTGAGATTTGAAAAAAAGATGGAGAATTAAATTCTTTTTCACAACGTTATATAGGCCCTTAACATTCCAGCAGTCTATATGCCAACTATCGAATTCCTTATTTTAACTGGTTATACTGAAAAACTCTAATAAAGTGGGATTATTTGTTTGGTTATGGTGATTTGCCTTAGGGCTTGTGGAAAGGAAGAGAGCACAATAGGACATTAATCCTGTCTTAATGGTGAGATTAATCTTGTGTAAGGAGGTAGCACACAGCTTCTTCAAACTAACCCCAGTGCCTAACCACCCAAACTCCTTGTATGAAGAAGGAAACATACACCCAAACAAAAAACCAAAAACATCTATACATATGTACAAAATATACGTCATCCAAATGAACAACGAACCTAGCATACTTACACATACACCCACTGAGCTTCCAAGATCAAGCGTATTGTAACAACAATTAAAATATCTAGCATATTTCTGAAGTAGGAAAAAAAAAAAAATAAATAAAAAAATAAAAAAAAAAGCAGTATATCAGTTGTAAATGCATCAATATGCCTACTCGAAGGTGTACGCTTGTGGGAGTCCAACATTCAAATTGAGTTTTAAGTACTAAGGTTATATGTTTGGATAAAAATTTAAATGTAACAGCATATGATTTGGTAACCCACTCAGAGTCGCTAACAACAGTCTTAGAGCCGAGCACACTAGTAAAATTGGTTTATATATCTTAGATTAACACATTAACCCATAGAATATTTTAGGTCAGCAAAAAAAAGTCTTGGCAAGTCCCATATACCACACAAAGTGATGATTGCCCCATGACATAACACCAACACCAGCCCCTCAACCTTTGTTAGAGACATGTTAAAGTAAACAGATACAGGAATAGAAATTGGTTGATATTGCAAATGGGCTTTTGGGGGGTGTAACTTGCACCTAATTAAACAGGTGGAATTAACAGGTGTAGAAGAAAAACATCTTTCTGATTATAAGATATAGAATATGTTATGATAAATGTGTGATTAACTTACACAGTGCATATTACATGACTGTTATCCCCGTAGCTTTAAAATTTAACACAGATAATGTTAGAGGACTGCATATATCCTACTACAAGTGAGGTGCATATCTAGCATATAGAATTATTAACAGCATAAAATCTTTAACGACATGGTCAGTAATGTGATTTCTGTAGCTAACGCTTGCTCAATTGTTACAATGTATACACTGTATATATCAATCACATCCATCAGTGACGCCTGTATCAACGATATAATGTTGCCATGTAATCACTTTAAACTAAGTTTGGTGGAATATTCTTGATGCAGACTTAGTGACTGCATAGAATCACGTACTTAACTGACAAATTTGTTTTGTTTTAGATAATCCTTTTAACTAACTACATGACACATTTGTCAGAGCTCAAAGAGATACTATAGATTACAAGTACACAATGCTTTAGTTCTAAGTAGATTATACATAACTGAACTATAGGGCTGCAGTAGTAGTACTCAGAACATCTTCCAGTAGGTGGGCATGTTATGTATGAAACAGGCCTGATTAGAATGTACACCTAATGTATTCAATTATTCCAGATACAGAGGAACAGAATCACAGATGTAAAGTATATCTTTACTACAGCCGACAAAGGGAGCACAGCGCCTTAATTGTAGATCAAGGCTATTAACACGGAGCAGACACTTAAAATGTAAAGTTACTTATATATTTAACAAGGGAGGGCTACTTAAGTTTGTTGCCCACAAGCAGCGCTCTTAATGTAGACAATATATTTGCAATGAAGACACCTTTATGCTTAGTAATTTCTATAAGAATGAGTCTTTTAGTAATGTCTGTGCACTGCTGGAAAACCAGTATAATAAGTATCTTTACTTGTGCATATTAACGTGGTAGGGAAATGGAATACAAGTATTGTGTCAAGATACAACAATTAAGACAAGCAGGAATATATAGTATCCATTTTTTATCTATTCAACTTTTATGCGATCAAGGCTATATGCACTTACTATACATGACAAAATTTAAATAAAGATTCCCTCAAAAGTTTAATTACAAACTGTGAATGCTTTGTTTGTAGAATAGTTCCATTTAGTTAATGACCACAACTGTTATAAGGCCATTTGCTAAATTTGCTATTAAATTGCCAAGTGAAACATCTTACATTAGCACTTTAGCGCAAAGCACTCATTAGGTACCAGTTGTAACCTCCATGTGAGTGGAGCAGTAGAGGGTGAGTGAATAAGATATATAAAAATAAAAAAAAAAAAAAAACAAGCCTGCACAAAGTCAGTAGAGCGCCCTGAGGGAGTAAACCAACAGAATTATATTCACTAGGTCACATATATAATATTAAGCATAGTGTGCACAAATGGTTAAGATACAGTACATTTAAACTGGATTGATTGCTACATTTCAGAAGAGCTATGAATGTCGTCGAGTCAGTCTGTGTTCTGTAGAAATCACGCTCTCCTGTGCTCGCTAGTTTGCACTAGGTACATTAAAGCGTATAGCTCGCAAAACGGCAGTCAGAGTCTGTACAAGGCTGATAAGCGCCAAAGACATTACCTGCTTCATTCTGGCTGATCAGTTTTGAGCTTCTCAAAGCTGCTTTATGATTCTGGTAGAAACCATCTACACAGCATGTTAAAACTACAAAAATCTACTAAATTGAGTTACCTAAACTGCAACATGTGAATGCAAAGTATGCCAAGCTTCTAGATCCTGGTGCATTATCAGATGCTATCATTTCAGTTCTGTATGTCATACTTGTTATATGTCATGAGAAACAAAATGAGTGGAAACTTCTTTTAATTCTAGAATCAATTCTATAAAATGTGGAGCAGCTCAAAAGACTAATGGTGAAAAAGATAATTTTAAATTTATTAGAGCTATGTTTTAGCATTGTAGTCCTGCTATCTTTAATGGGATTGCTGAGTATGCTGCTAAATTTAGCCAGTGCAACAAATTGTCTCCAGCATATAACACCTACAGATTACCAGTTAAGGTACCCTAAATGTCTACCTCCAGCAAAGGCACCATGAATATCTGACAATGCTTTTGTATAAGTGATGCAAGGAAAGTGATATAGGATAATAATTTTGATTTGTAAGTGTATAATAGGCTTTTTTCCTTATGTTAATTGGCTTTTCATTAGAATTGTACTTTCTAACTACAGACAAGAGTTTGTCACCATTTTTTCATTGATTTGTTTTATGCTAAAAAAATTTGAAATGCTGCCTCTGGTTGGTCTTTAGGGGGTCAACTTATTTTATTAATTGTTTTTAAAGTGATTTTTTTTTTAGTTTGTTTTAATTGGTTGCTAGTTGTTTTATAAGTGTGTCTTGGATACTTTTGTATGGTCTGAAGAAGCGGTTATGTCCTTACCGAGAAAGCACTTACCAGTTGAATAAAATATTGCCTCTACAGTCATGGTTGTCTGCAGTTTGTTGGGTTTCTTAATTTAGAGGATTGCTTGGCTGCATAAAATAGCATGAATGGTCATGATGATTAAGTCAACCAAAATGCTACAGAATCCCATTATACTCAGTGGGGGAGACAGTATAAAGGTAGGTTTTGCAAAGTTCAACTGAAAGCTAACTGTATGTCATGTGTATATCAAACTGTTCTGTACAGATGTCTGTGTTGAAACGTATTTGTAAAATGCTGTGTTTATAATGTATCCACAGTGTGCCCTACTGGAAGAGAACAGAAATGTACATACACTATTGTAACTGTTTAAATATATATATTTTAACAGTGGAAATTGGAATACAGGCTAACCTCAGTCCAGCAACCTTTAGAAAAAAATATCTGAAATTAAATTACTTTATAGGCTACACCATAAAGATGTTTCACTGCAGCTAGGGACACAAAATATGTACTAGGAAGCTTTCTGTATTGTCTTTAGGGTGAATTCATTGCTACTTTGGAAGCATGAAGGAATGTAATTGTTTTATGACTTCGGCATCTGCCAAAGATCTGAGTAAAACCCTTGTATGAATATTTTTACAGGCAGATGCTGAATACTGCCAGCTTCAACTATGGGGGTTTGCATGAGAACTAGAAGTCAGATGGCAAGAACTGATGTCATTCAGCAAGCTATCCTAGCAGAAGTATTTTAGATATTATTTTGAGAAGTCTCTTAGTGAGACAGAGGATTCTGAATTCTGTCTTGGACCTGACAACAAGAGTCATTCATAGCATCTGCCTTGCTCTAATAGTAAGTAACTAGGGAATCGTATAATTCTGTTAGATACATTCAGCAATATAGCATGTCTTAGTTTATATTTTGTTTTTCTTTATTTGTGTGAACCTGTACTACAATGTTATTTTAAGTATTTCCTATGATTTTGAACTTTGATGTCACTGTGAATATATATTTAGCATTGTCATGTTCTTTTATTTATTATTAAATATATTTAAACCTTTCATTGTGGCTGATCTGTGCAGAGATATTTAAGTTTTGAGAGTATATGCATATTTATTTGATGACACTGTGTGGGCCTCTCCTAATAAACTTGCTCTTGGTTAAACTACCATTTGTGTTAATATTAATATTACACAGTAAGATTGGACACTGTTTGTTAAGAGCCTTAGGGTAGCTGGAAGGAGTCACTGGTGGCAGTGAAAACTACCTTATGGTCTGGGCAGAAGGGGGCATAGCTAGTAAACCTGTTCATAGGTTCATAGATGTTTACTCGGCTAATGACCACAAGGGCCATTTAAAGCCTAACCATGCACTCAGATCTCTGAGAAATTCTGATACCCTTGATAAGTGTAAGCATAGACCTGGGAGATGAACCATTTACAGGTTACCTGTGTCCATTAGAGACATAGGTGTCAAATCAAGGATGAATTTCCAGTTTCCCATCTAATTGCCTAAGTTGTACCTGAATTGAGTTAGGGAGGAACTCTGCTTCACATGGATGGGGAGCTTGTTACATAGATGTGGTAGTCTCTGGAATACATACCTATCTCTCCATCAGGTCCTATTTATATCACAGGCAAAGTTTAAGTCTTTAGAACGGGTAATTCTGGTGCTGTTTGTTTTGTGGATATGCAGGATATCCATCAGAGTGAGGTTTGACAATGTCCTGTATGTCAGGCATATATCTCCCCTTAAAAGCCTGTAGGAGACAGAATGCAGGGATAGGGCTTGGAGGAAGCCTGCATAGGACATTTTACTTACACCCTGTATTCTTTTAGTGAGGAACCTCTGTGGATGTTCCAGTTGTTGGATTTGCCTGGTTAGGTACATACCAAAGAAGGCATTGTACTCAATGATAGGTCTGATGAATGCTGAATATAGTGGAACAATTCTTTGGACTTAGATGCCATACCTTTGTTTGTAAGTTGCACAACATAGAATTATTTCCTCACCACTGTAGACACGTGATGGTCAAAGGCTAGATTACTATCTATATGTGTCCCTAAGCCGCTGACTACTGGGTTAACTCTAAGGGGTGTGCTGTAAATATGACAGTTACCAGGGATGGATGACTTCCCAAAGGATACTATTATGCATTTCTTGGCATTTAGTTTTAGTCCATGTCTCTGACACCAGTTATTTGTCTGTGACAGCCCCTCCTGGAGAGCACTTGTGTCAATGTGAGATTCAATGACAGGCTCCTAATTTGCAATCATATGCAAATTTAGTCAGCCAGAGATCACTGACATTGGCCTTGACTTTTGAGAAGTAAATACCAAAAAGAAGTCCAAGGACTGATCCCTGAGGGACTCCACTTGTGACTGTCCTCATGGCATAGGTGGACTCCCAAATTCGAACTTCCTAGGGCTTGTCTGTGAGCCAGTTGGCTATCCACCTGGTGACATATGGGTTTGTACCCAATCTCTTGAGTTTGCCAACAATGCCTGAGTGGGTATTGTGTCAAATGCCTTGGCCAGGTCAAGGTAGGCAGTGTGAACAATTATTCCCTCATCCATTGCTTTGGTGACCTTCTCAAAAAAGTCCACCAGGTTGAGTAGGCTTGATCTGCCCTTGACGAAACCAAACTGGGTTGAGTCTAGTGTCTGGAGGTTAACCATATCTCTATTGATCATCTACATGATAATTCATTTCATGACTTTACATATAAGACTAGTTAGCATGGGTGCCTACAGCAGGAGAAAAGGTGTGCACTTGCAACCACCTTGAGTTTGACTTTAAAAAACGTTTTGCAAAAAATTCTGTGGTGCCCATGATCTTGTCACTGAAAGCACTATTTCATTGTAGGATCCTTATGATAGCATACCTGCTTGGTTACTTCACATAAAATGATTTCAGCAGTATACAGTAAAAAGTACGGACAATTTTCCATTTCCAAACCACCCCAACAGGTGTAAATGAGAAAGCACTACATGCAACTTGTACTGCAACATGGATACAGCACAGTTCAACAATCAAACCACATAGTTCAAGAAGTATCCAATAATAAACATGTCCCCTTGTTGTCTAATTCTGCCTCATGTATTAGGAAAAAGACAAAGTCTGTAAATGTGAGGGCCAATCTAACCTGATTGACAGCTTTCTTAGCAGGCAAGGAAGAGCTTTTTATTGGCCAAATATGAATATGCAGGAGTTCACTAGTAAGCATCTCAGATTCATTGTGGATTACCTGATCATGAAAAAAATTGAATTCTATTGGACAATTAAAAAGGGTTGGCCACAGCTTGAAAGCAGAGTGGGTTTAATCATGGGTTGCAAAACTTACTTTAAATCTTCATTTATTCTGTTTTTAATAATAAGGCAAGGGTTATTGTTCATCTTTAGTAATAAGTAAGGAATAAGTTTTAAGACATCAAAAGACTTAATTTTATCTTTAGTTATAGTTTGCAGTCTGACTCGTATGCTCTACAAAGGAAGTACCATACATACTTGTATAGTTGTGGTAAAAGCTGTCAGTTGGTGGTTGAAAGTAAGTGATGTACCTCAGTGGGCTGATACATTTTATCATTTTTTTCTATAAATATTGTTGCACGTATTCCATTTTATCTTTAGTAATGCCGGGTAGTTTGCTATAATTTTGCTGACATTCTGTTACACGGTTGTTATAGCTTGTGTGCTGGCTGTGTGCAATCAATGCAGGTTAAGCTGTAGAAAATACACTGTTTTTTCTCTGATTGGACTTCTTCACTGTTCTTAACTTTTGGTCAAAATCTTGCATTATTCCTTCTACAGTGTAAGACTTTTTGTGGCAAAACAAGAAAGGCTAAAGTTAATAAGCAGTGATAGCACTTGGTCTTAAAAAGATGTTATTCTAACTTTTTTAAGTGTAGCTGAGTGGGGTGGGGGTTGTCACCTTTTTCCTAGAAAAAAAAGTTAATATACTTGATTAAGGGATCTTTGTTCATCAGTCTATCGCTGAAAAGTTAAGATCTGTGTTTTTGGCCATGTCCCTATTCTACTGTCACTGTAGGCATCCTGTCTCAGGCACCAAGGGAATAGCAATGTTTGTTTTTTATTTAACACCACTGTAGTGTATATGCATAAGTAGCCAAAGGTGTCAGAAAATATAACCTGCTTACAAGGCACTTGTTTGTCATTACTTCTGAACAAAAGTTATTATTTTTCTTATGCTATTTTTAAATTCTACCTTATTCTATGACATTTGGGAACTAAGCAACAAATATGAAAGTTGTCTCTTTTCTTGTCTTCCCACTTTTCAATGATGTGCACGGTCTTGGTCTTTTGCTCTGTGAGGGCTGGGGCTGGTGAGGATTATTAGGGCATTAAGAGATATGCCAGTTTGTAATGATCTACCCTTGCCCCCCCTGCACCCCTCTATGGACCATGGCTTAGTGCCTAAACAAACGCTCTTCCCTCCGGGATAGGCATGCCCATTCCTCACTACCTAATATGCCAGAGCTGCTACTCAAAGCCAGTTTACCTAATATTAGCCTTGCAATGTTGAAGAAATGGAGGTTAAGCACACACTTGCAACCTATATTGTTTACATTTTATGCTGTAATTTTATATCTACATATACCTCTATATCTGTTCATCCAAATCACAACTGAACAATAAAAGAAACAACACTATTTTCTGTCAACTTTTCGCTTGCTCGCTTTCTCTAAACAGGTGCTTTATAGAAATAGTACACAGTCTCCCACCCAAAATGAATTGATTGGTAGACAGATACTTTTAGGGCACTCCTATTGGCAGAATGACAAAATGAAGGTGGGGAACTTAGCTAAAATTTATACATTCATTGGGCATGCTAGATGTCAAGAGTACAGCATTATGAGAAACTTTCCTCATTTTAGGTCTTAGAAAGTCCATATTTCTCATTGTTCCAAATTAAAATGGTCTCTAACACTTTTAGAGTAAAGTAATAATCATCAAATGAACTCTTTTGTAAGTATAAAATAATATATTCTAACAATCCTTTGAGCTTCTGAACTGAAGCTGTTAGTATATATTCCACAGTAGGAAAGGTAGTGTTCCACATTCTGGAGATGGGGGATTGAGAGATATGCAGTTATTCATTTCAATGAAGTTACTGTTTTAGTAGTAGTTAACAGCTTCATTTTTACTTCACTGAACTTTAAAATACTTCTCAGCTGTCCAGATTTTTATAGAATGTGCAGAGATTTGTGGCTTATATTTTTGGTCTTTTCTTCAAACAATTTAAAAATTTCTGACAAATCAGTGAAGAATGAAGTCACTAAATAATGACAGATGTTTCAGTTACAGAATTCATATACTTCAGAAAAATGTATGATAACACCAGACCCTTTAGTCTAGCAACTTTCAAAGTTTATGACAGGAATATATAAAATGTTTCCCTATTTTGGGAGCTGTGTCCCCACCCCATAATTTTTGGATTTGTCTAGATTTCTTGAGCTAAGAGGTTGCTTAAGCATATCTCATTATATGTTCATAGTTTAGTTGTAGCCTGTCTACCCATGAGAGTCATGTTAAGCTTATTCAAATCTCCCAACCCATATGGTGTTTACCTTTACCCCTTCATGGACTGGATTCATTTTTACACATAATGATAATAACCAGGATGATACCATATTTATAAGGTCCCAAGTGTGGTATGCATCATTTAGTAGCTGACTGTATCCACTGGAACAGGAGGGGGCAGGTCTAGTGTAAATAGACTATTTCCCATCAGCGGAGCCAAGTTAAGCTTGTATATGGACAGGGATGAGCTTTGTTTTAGGTGAAATGGGAGTCTATTCCAGAGCAGTGGTATCTTTTGCAAGATATTCCTGTCTTTCCATACAATTATGTCGATGTTACGGAGGAGGTTTAGATACATAGACCAAGTATTTCTATAGCCATTCGATTTGCCAATTTGCTCTAGGTTAATCAGGGCTGTGCCACAGAAGGATGCCTTATATGCCAGACACAGGTCTCCTGTTAAAAGTCTGTAAGAGACTAAGTGTAGCAATAGGATTTAGATATGGTACATGTATGGCAAATTGTTTAAGCCAATTATCCTTATTTAAGATATCTCTGTGGGTATCCAACTGTTTCATATTCCTGGACAGATACATGCAAAAGGTAGCATTATCCTCAATAATTGGCCTTAGGATGGCTGAAGAGATGGGGACAATGATGTTTCTGGACCTAGAATCAATCCCCTTGTTAATAAACTGTGCAATATATAAGGACTTCCTCACCACACTGGACATATATTGGTCAATAGTTAGGTTTCCATCGAAATAAGCTCCGAAATCCGAATTGACTGGATCAGCTTTTAGAGGTGTATTCTCAACTGGGTAGCTCCCCAGGGGAGCTGACTTACCAAAAAATATAGTAATCCATTTTTTAGCATTTAGCTTTAGTTCATGATTCTGGCAGCAGTGATTGGAATACAGCAGGAGTTCTTGGTTATCCACATGTAAACAGATATACACTTTAGCTCTGGCCTCTGGGTTTTCACCCACCTACAAAAAATCCTGTTGGCACCCATGCTAGTGAGACTTAATGATCTGTAGTTTCCTTGTGCAGAGGGATGACTGTTGCCTTTCTCCATTCATGAGGCATGAAACCTGTTTGGAGGCTACAGTTAAATAGTAATTCCAGAGGCCCTGACAGGTCAAGTTTCATGCTATTTAGAAGGCATCCTGTGATATTGTCTGGGCCTGTGCAGTGATCTTTGTCTTAGAGAGAGCATTAATGACCTGTTCCCTTGTGATAGTAGGGGGAGTTCTATTTGATGATATTTCCTGAGGGAAGGTTGAGGAGGAGAGAGAGGTAAAGATGCAGCTGAATTTATCAGACAGGAGGTTTGCTATATCTTCTGGCTCAGTATAGGTAGGTCCATTTACAATGAGCTCTGCACACAATTGTGTATTGCCTTTGAGGTTGCATACATAGCTAAATAGTCCGTTGTGGTTGTCCTTGGCCTGGGAGACCAAACTTACATCAAATTTGGTTTTGCTAGACTTTATTAGTCCTCTGAGTTGTTTGTTTAGTTTGATGAGAGTGCTTTTATCCTGCTGGGTACTGCACCTCCTAATTTTTGCCATGGTTTTCTTCCTCCTGTGCCAGCCTTTCAAGGTTTGTGTGTGTGTGTGTGTGTGTGTGTGTGTGTGTGTGTGTGTGTGTGTGTGTGTGTGTGTGTGTGTGTGTGTGTGTGTGTGTGTGATCTACTTGGGCAGGGACACAAAGCACTGGTTGGACAGAGAGGGTGCTGGAGGTCTTGGCTTGATCACTCAGCTGCGATCTCAACTCTATAGCTGTGCCAGTGGGAAGTATTACTGGGGATCTGGAGGAATAGGGAGAAAGCAGCCCTGGATTGACTGTGGTCTTTGTGTGCTCTTAATGGAAATTGCAATTGATGCAGTTTACTGGATCTGGAAATACTGTGTGTATCTGTTATGCTTTCAGTGAGTGTCCCCCTACTGTTTCCAGTGGTGAGGATTGAGGCTGCTTGATTACTGGTTGGCAGTGGTGGGTCATCAGAGCATGAATGTGTGAATTTGTGTGTAAGTGTGTATGGGGTGCATTTGCTAACATCATGTAAGGAGTGCCAGAGGTAATTGCCTCCATAAACCCCTTTTAATATTAGCAGTTATGTATGATTCAGAGACACACAATTAGCCAATCAAGAGGTCTTGCTCATTGCAGCTATACCTGTTTCTGAAAAAGATATTTTGTGGTCACATAAACTGACCCACCTGCAGTAGACAATTTACATGGCTAATGGGATGTTTTTCTAAATCCCAACCATTGTCTAAACAGAGAAAACCAACATGAACAGTTAGACTAAATGAGAAATCCATTATATAAAAAGTCATACAACATTTGCTGTGGATGGATGGTTTATATATGTAATGCAGAAGACTGCCCTAATTCAAGGAACATTCAAATAAATAGTGTTGACTGTTATACAAAGTGGAGTATTTTACAGATTCATAACTTGAATAACAATAGTGGCAAACCATTATAAGTAAGTGGGAAAGATTGTATCCAGTATTTCTGATGCATCTGCAGTCATGTGCATCAAAAAACCTCTCTTTGAGTTATGTTTGAAAACCTTTTTGAGATGGCTGATTAAGAATGATAGATGGTAGTTTGTTCCAGTAGATTGATCCAACTCTAGAAAATATATATTTTTTCTTCAAATATGTCTTTGCCACAATTTGTTTAAAACAGAGTTTGCATATGTTGTTTTTGGTTCTATGAGTATAATCTGAAGTTCTTACAGGCAGTTTTAAAGCTAATGGGGGCATTGCTCCAGGGTAGTTCATTTATACATGAGGGCTGCAAGTAATAGATTAGTTATTTCAGTCAGAGATAGCCAATGCAATTTCTAAACAAGGCAATGGTAGGTTCTGCAAACAACAAGATAAATAAAGCTAACTTCTCTTGTTTTCTGAAATTTGAATCAGGTTACTCTTACAATATGAATTATTTTCCATGCATGTTCAAGTTTTGGTAGGCCTTTTCTACCTTCTGTATTGAGCAATATAAAGATTTTATAACATTTTCAGCCAAGTGGTTTGTGAGCAGGTTTTCTGTTACAATATTAATGGTAGAAAAGGACACAGGAGGAAAAACAGGTTTCAGTGTTTTGCAAACTAGCAAATTCAATACAAATTCAACATTACTCCACTCCCCTGAAGCCCACTAAAACTACCACAAACAAACTCTCATGCGCTGTCTTCCTCAGTGAGTTCAGTAACCTGTCTCAGATCAAAAACAACACAAACCTACCATCCACATCTGCCTTCTCCCCCTTTACATCCCCACTAATCTACTTCAAAGGGATTAGAACCAAAGAGGAAAAAGAAACACAAATGGATCAAAAATAAATGTATACTCACCCAGGCTAAGATAATTTAGCCCCTTGGCTTATTCACTTTTGTAAGCACTTTATCTCCCACCCTTTCGCTCACATATACAACCTTTGCTTAACTAATATGATTATACCTCAGATACAGAAAGCAGCTATAGTCATTCCTGTTTCAAAACTACCCGAGACAACTACTGCTTCACAATACTGTCCTATCTCAATGCTTCCCACTTTAGGTAAAATACTAGAAACAACTATCTACAATGAAATTACTGCTTATTTGTATCAATACTAGCTTCTACCCAGGAACCAATGTGGATTCCGGTTATGATGATATACCATAACAGCTCTCTACTTCCTCATGGATGACACCCTATTTGATATAGTTAAAGGCAACCTGGCAGGATATGTCATTAATGACCTCGCAAAAGCCTTTGATCTATTTGACCATACATACCTTAGTATTTGACAAACTAACCAAAATAGGCATTAGTGATGATGGAAAACCATGGTTTCCAAATGTCCTCACCAATAGATCCTGCAAGATGAAAGCAGGCACTACCACCTCTGAAACAGCTCCTCTTATGAAAGTAGTCTCTGAGGGGTATACTTTAGCCCAACTGCTATTTTCCATATTTATCAAAAATTTTCATCTGATCACCCACTGATACATTTAATTCTTTATGCAGACAACATGCTCATCTACAGGTCAAACAAAGCCCACTTTATTATACAAACTCAGCTCCAAGATGACGATAAAATTCTCAAGTACTGGCTAATAGGCCAGAAACTTACACAAAGGAATTCTATTTGGAACCAACCAAAAAATAGCCAAAGCACTAATTGTTGTTTATATAATATTTATTTATGCTGTCATGAAATTCATCTTTTTCTGAATACCTTGACAAGCAAGTAACACAGACAGACTAATTTAGCATCATATGAAAGCTCTTGGAAGGATGAACAAAATGTTGCTGACAGTATGTGTTTATCAAGAGTGGTTGCCAGGATATTATAAACTGTTTCCAAAATATTGCAAACTTAATAGTTTCACCCCAGGATTCACTAATCCTCCATGTAAGACTAGATTAGTCTTACACAGAAACGCCAGTCTAAGAGTAAGACGGCAGCGTGCCATGCATATTAATGAGGCTAACACGGAGCGTGCACGAGTGCAGGGGGCGTGTCGGACTGCCGAGCAGTCCAAAAATCCATGCCCCTGCAAGTCACTCAATCAATAAATGTCAACTTACATGAGCGAGTCCGCTCAAATGTGTGCGTACCCAACACTACACTCCCCCACATTCTAAACCCCTGTACAATTAGAAAATGTAAAACTTTTATTTTTTTATTATTCCCGATATAGCTGCCCGTATTTGCATGGGTTTGCCCATTGCTTAGCTACAGTTAGCAGTTTAGATATCGAAGAGGATAATAAGAAACATATATGCAAATCAAGCAACATAACGATAGCATAGTGGTAGAGTCTTCGCACAAAGAGGAGACATTCCTGGTTTGAGTCCCACCACTTCCCTTTCTATTTTCTGTTGGAAATCTGTATATAAAAATAATTCCTGACATTTATTATTTAAATTTTAGTAAAAAGCATTGAAATGGCCTATGTAGTAGTGAACGAATTTTATATATATATACACACACATATATATATATATATATATATATATATATATATATATACAGATATATATATATATATATATATATATATATATATATATATATATAAAAAAAAAAAAGAAGGTGAAATGGTTATGCATACTGATGGATGCATAAGTAACATATCTTAAGCAATGTGAAGCACTGCTAAGCAAAGTTTACCAGTATTAAGCATATTTAAATGTAATTGCTGGTAGCTGAGCACTGTGTTAACTAGCGCAATGGTTTTGCGCATAGTTGCGCATCTTGCCAACTAGCGCAAGCTGTTTGTGTGGAGCTACACTCTGCGCTAACCAGCGCAACATTGGGCAACGTAGAGCAATGCCAAGCTACGTAGAGCAACATCGGGCAAAGTTCAGCAAAGTCGGTAAAACATAGCCACACCTCCTAGTTGGTCTGGCCAGTAGTAAAATAAAAAGCAATGACAAGCCTCGAACCCGGAATACTGTGCACCATAATCACAATACTGAACCACTAAGCCATGACAGCTTTCATAAACATGCACTTTCAACACATACATACATATCAATGGAAGTTTACCCATTGCTAAGCAGGTGTGCCTTCAGCTGAGTTTTTTCAAAACTGGCCAATCACAAATAAGTGTGGGAAATGATGCATATTTAAGCTCCATAGGCAGGAATTCTTGCCATAACCGGTTGTAGCTCCCATCTGCAGGCAGCAATGGCCGGTGCTCTTGTTTTCGAGCGCAACGTTGGGGCATTGAGCAGTCAAATGTAATGGTTTGCTTAATTGCATTTATGTGTGCTTTCCTGAAAAAACAAAAAAAAATACTCCTTGTTTTCCCGCCTTTGCTCGACTAGTTTGGACCAGTATACAGGCTTTGCTGTATTCTGGGCTGTGTGTAGTTCCTGTGTTGGCCATTGCCTTACTTGGATAGAAGGAAGTTTCTGAGCTCACCAGTGGGAGTGGGGAGCCTCGAGCAGCCTATCTGTCCCTGGGGAAGTGACCTCAGCACTTGAGCTGTAAATTATTGGTTGCTTTGGACCATTTCTAGCTCTTTTCAAGTTCCCTGTATAAAAATCCGCCTCAGGGTGTTTTTGCACGGTTGGGCGCATAGCGCAGCAGCGGTTATACAGGTTTAAACTATTTCTGGCTCCGCCAAGTCTGCTCTTCAATTTTTCACTTAGAAAGATCTACTCAGTCTATTTAGCTGTATATATTAGCACTTGTTTTCAGGACTTCTAGTCTTAGCAAGCACTCTTATAATAAAGTAAGCACTCTTATACTAAAGTAAGCACTACAGCCATCCATTACCCCCTGTGAATACCCACTTCCCTTAAAGGCACAGCACTCCTTATAATATTCTAGTATGTCAAGTGGTAGACCACTAGCATCCTCTCTTGTTCAGCTGGGTAACCTGGGAATCTTAAGACAATGTTACAATTGTCTCATGTACACAGACAACCCTCTCCTCCTTCCTACTAACACAAATACTTGTGAGAGATGCAACTATATAGCCAGACTGGAGGCTGAACTCTCTCAACTCAGGACTGGCAAGACCAGACAGGAGGAGAAGGTACCCACACCCGAAGCAAAACCGGTCACACATAAAACCACCACCACTACAAACCAAACACATAAGAACACAAAGACATACTGGAGGCTCTTATAAAAACTTACCAAAACAACAGAGGCCTCCAAAGCAGACACCCAGAAATACACCCCCACAAAACGTAACACCTACAACACATACCTGAAACAACAGGTGTGTCACACAATCACAGCCCCTAAGGCAAAACAGTATGCCAGAGACATTAGTAATAGGTGACTCTATAGTCAGACACACCGACGTTCCACTTACCAGGCTGAATAAGGAGAAGGTAACGGTGAGCTGCCTATCGGGAGCTAGGATCCGCCACATTACACACGCACTCAGGTCACTCCAAAGCAAGTACAAGTATGATGCAGTCATTGTCCATGCTGGTGTGAATGACCTGAGACGTACCTCGCCTGACTACATGAAAAGAGACATTGAGGAGCTCTCCGATTATGTAGCCCAGACTGGTATGACCCTGACCCTGAGCAGCATCCTGCCTTCACCAAGAATGATGCCTCAGTACAAAGACAAAATGATCAGTTTTAACAATTGGCTTAATCACTGGTGTCATTCTAGGGGGATCCAATGTCTGTCAGCCTGGGATGACATGCTGGACAAGCAGCGTTGCCAAGGGATGGCTTGCACCTGTCACCACTGGGCTTCCGGATACTGGCCAAGGCTCTTGCCACCCCATAGTGCCTTTTTTAGGCAATGCTCAAAGACAAATCAACCTCCGTAAAAACAAAATGGAAAAAATTAAGGGTAATGCTGTTCAAGCCAGAAGTCTAAATCTCAAGATGCAGGCACTCGAAGCACTTCTCAGTATGGAGAACATCGATGTCTGTGCAGTAACTGAAACCTGGTTCAAGGCTCCTGAGAGCACTCCAGCGCTACCAGGCTATACCTCATATCATGCTTTTGGCCTCAAGTTCCAGGTCGAACCACAAAGGGAGGGGAGTGTCCATTTTCATAAAGGACACCTACACCTCTCGATTGGTGGCTACCCATGAAGCATCAGAAACCATACAAGTTTTACTCACCATAGGCAAAACTGCATTACAACTGGTCGCATGTTATAGAACACCCTCCCAATCCCAGGAATCCCATCAAGCATTCCTGAAAACACTGGAGGATATGAATGTCACACCAAACACCATCATATTGGGTGACTTCAACTACCCCAACATAGACTGGGCCCACTATTCTAGCCCTAACACCCTAGCCCAAAGATTCCTGGAATTCATTAACTCAAATGCTATGGAGCAACTGGTCACTTCTCCTACGAGGAGAGATAATATACTTGACCTGATTATCACAAACATGGGGTCCAAATGCTCCATACCGGATATAAACCCCTCACTAGTAAGATCTGACCATAAACTGATCACGTTGGATATACATATCCCACTCCCACCCCCAGAACAAAAGACTACAGTGAAAAATTTTTCAAAAGCTGACTTTACACTCCTTAAGTCAGAAATGATATCCTTTAAGCCTACTGGGTTAATGGAAACCACATCCCAAAATGCTGAATCCTACACAACAGCCTTCTACGGACATCTCCAAGAATGCATGGATCAAGCAATCCCAACTAAAACCAAGACCCTCTCCACCAAGGGAAAACGCCCGGTTTGGTGGACCCCGGCTATAAACAAACTGTCCAACAAAAGAAGGAAGCTACTGCAGGACAAAGCCAAATCCCACAAGGGAAAGGCTTCCCTGATCAGCACAAGTGAAAACTACGTTCTCTCATAAAACATCTAAAGCCAACTTTGAGAGAAAGATTGCCAAGGATACCAAAGACAATCACAAGGCCTTCTTCAATTATGTCAGAACCTTGGGAGGAAATTCTCAGATATGCTCTGAGTTGGTACACAACACAAAAATTCACTGACCTTACCGACATTGACAATATTCTGGCAGATAGGTTCAGTGCAAATTTCTCCTCCCTCACCCCTAAAGATGAAGTAATTATCCCTGCTGAATGTAACCTACCTGTCATCTCAGACATACAGGTGAAATCAGCACTCAACAAAGCAAAAAGCACAGCATCTATGGGACCTGATGGTATCCCCGGTTGCGTGTTACGTGAACTTCAAGATGAACTAAACCCGCACCTAAAATGCTATTCAATCTTAGCCTCACTACAGGATATGTACCTGAACACTGGCGCACAGCAACAGTGGTCCCACTCCACAAAGGGGGAAATTCTACTGATCCTGGTAACTACCGCCCCATAAGTCTGACCAGCCTGGTCTGCAAGGCTATGGAAAGAATCATCATGGAACTCATAAATGGCTTATATTGAGATCTGCAGACACTTGATCCCACCCAGTTCGGTTTTGTAAAAGGCAGATCCTGCCTCTTAAACCTGGTTGACTTCTTCGAGACAGTCACTAGTGCCATCGACGAGGGCAAGGCTGTCCACACTGCCTACTTGACTTGGCTAAAGCCTTTGACACGATACCACACTCTGGCATCATAGACAAGCTCAGCAGCCTAAATGTAAATCCATATGTCACAAGATGGGTAGCAAACTGGCTTAAAAACAGAACTCATAAGGTCAAAATTGCTGGAGCCATGTCAGACTCAAAACCAGTCACGAGTGGTGTCCCACAGGGCTCAGTCTTGGGACCACTCTTATTCGGCATTTACTCGGATGTGAAAGCAAATATGGGAGGATTATGGCTGACAAAGTTTGCAGATGACTACAAACTGGGTGCCATAGTTGATTCACCTGCTGACACACACATCCTACAGAAAGGTCTCACTGAAATGGACAACTGGTGCCGGAATCATGGCCTCAAACTTAACGCCAAAAAATGTATAGTCATCCCCTTTGGGAAAAACAAAGTACCCACAAATTATCACATAGACAATAACCCACTGATTACGGAAGAAGTAATCAGAGACCTGGGGACTCAAGTCGATAGTGACCTCTCCTTTGACAACCATGTTGCCAAAGTGGTCAGAAAGACATTCTACCTTGCCCATCTCATCATGAAGGGATTCTCATCCAGAACAAAGGAGGTCATTGTACCTCTATATTCCTCCCTTGTCAGGCCCATGATTGAATATAATGCTCCATTTGGGATGTATCTCACCCGGCACATGCAACAACTGGAAAGACCCCAGAAGTACCTCACCAAGAGGATCATGGGTCTCAAACATGTGCCTTATCCAGCTAGATTAAAGAAACTCCAGCTCTACTCAGTAGCATACCGCCTGCTCAGAGGTGATTTGTGCCTAACATATAGGGCCATGTCCAACCAGAACTGATGGACATGCTCCATCTCAAAAAAATCCAGATCCACCAGAACCACGCTGAAGCTAAAGATTTCAACCTCTGCACAAATATGAATAAAACATGCTGGAGGGATAGATTCATAACACAGAGGTTACCCGTACTCTGGAACAAAATCCCAGTTCATGTGAGACAGAGCCCTTCATTGGCACTGTTCAAGAAAAATCTCGATGCATGGATGGGAGATCATAAGTTTACCCCGGGAGTCACCTCAGTGTCACTACTAGACAGAGGTATAGTTTACTAAATAATGGGGTCCCACATGTGTCACTACTAGAGAGGCGCAACTATAAAATACGGGGTGGCGTAAGCCACATCATTGTTGGATAGGCTTGTAAATGCCCCAGGGCAGATAGCCTAGTACACTACTATGAAACTAAACTACTATGACTGTGATAAGAGAACCAGCCATTCTAGCAGAAAATAATGTTACAGCAGCACTTTACAACCCCCACACAGTATCATAGCAGGACAAACACTGGCATATCTGATTAGGGCAGAGGCCATACTACCCAACTGTTACTAATTTTCAGGGATGTCCCTGATTTTGAAACAAATTTTAGCTGTGTCCCTCTGAATCCCTCTGAAAAGTACTGACATTAGACAGAAAGGGTGGGAATTACACTTAATGAATAATGACAATAAGTAAGAGTTAGACACTGCTTGTACTTCAGAAAAGGTGTATTAATCCATATGCTCTGGTTCTCTCAAAGTCTCAACTTAATGTCTCTAATATTTTAAAGGTGTACCTCACTTTTACCTACTTTTCCCTGTGTCTGTTCAAATATGTACCTGAGTGTTTGAGAGGCCTGGCAGATGCAGAAACACACAGGCATATCAGCTTTTCTCCTGTTACACACTGTGCAAATAGCTTTGGAAGGAGTTCCAGAAGCATACCCTTATGTAGGAGTACAATACTGAAATACCAAAGGATGTAGCTATGTACTGGTAGCAACAAACTGTGACAATGCCATTGTTCCAGTGCTGAC